>NC_056750.1:284796333-285008833 GCF_019279795.1 Protopterus annectens | reverse complement strand
TAAGGGGGCAATACAAAATTTTGTCCAACAAAAATTAAGCCAAAATACAGAAGAGACTCTGCTTCTCATTCTCCTGATAATAAAGCTCATAGAGAGGCTTTGCCCTTCAAACCTTTTCCAGTGTTCTAAAGGAAAATGTTTGAGAAACAAAAAAAAAAAGAAAATGTATAGGAGTTCACTAGAACAATTGAGAGTAAGTTGGACTTGAACTGGAGTCTGGGGGTGGGAGATGAAGGTGAACAGGAAGAAGAAGATCAGCAACACTGAAATTAGCAAATAATTGTGAGACTATAAGGCATCAGTCACATTTGTGAAAAACAACTTTACAAGAAAAAGTGGCTGAGAAAGATTTAAATTTGGTTGACTTTGTTAAACTTGTTGGGGGACTGACAGCCGCCTCTAAACTGTCCCTGATTTTTAGGGACATCCCTATTTTGAGTAAAATTTTAGGTCTGTCCCTCTTAATCCCTCTTAATCCAATGACTGTTGAATTGCACTTAATAACAATAGTAATTAAAGTTATAGACTTCTTTTAGTTCTGAAAATGTATATTAAATCACATTCTTTTATTCTGTGAATGTCTTAAGTTAATAGTGCTAATATTTTAAAAGTGTTATTGATTGTCCCTGATTGGTTCAGAGCTATAATCCCACTTCATGTCATTAACATTTGGAAGGACACTAAAAGGAAAAAAAAGAAAAAGTAACTAAGTAAAACAATTTTTGTTCTTAACAGTATTTGTGCATACATTTCTTGATATACATTGCATGTTATATAATAAAGTATTTTCAGTGATTGTTGTACATGATAAACCGACCCCTAACCAGGAAAAGCCGAAAGAAGAAGAAGAAGAAGAAGTTGTACATGATAAAGATTCTAGAGTAAAAATATACTTTTTTTCTTTTTTAGTTGTAAGAAATGTTGGCATTACAATGTAAAAAGAGAAGAAAAGCTGGACAAAAGCGCAATTAAGTTAATACACTGTAATCTTGGACTATTGGGATGCAGGATGGGGTGTAATAGTGCACTGATTATAATAAATGTAGAAAATAAATGTTTTCTTTACTTTTGCATAAGTAAATGTCTGAATTAATGCCCTTGGCTTAATCTAATGACATTTTTTGTGTAAGCAAATGGGTTTTAAAAATGGGAGATCACAATGTAATGAATAGTTTTCTTTATCAAATAAATGTTCAAAGTCAGTTGAGAAGACTGCAGCTGAGGCCAGATGTATATTCTGTTCTTATTTTTCCAGAGAAACAAGCTGGCTAAAGGTGAAGGCAGTACATCGACAGGTCTTGACATTGTTTACTGAGAGAAATGTAAAATTAACAGATTCAAGGGCAAGCAGTTCAGTAAAAATAAAGTTTGAAATTATTTGAAGTGAATAAAGGGTAGTTTTTCTGATAAATAAATACTTTAATGCATTTACTAAAGCAGTGTATAATTTAGTTTTCTTCAAAGTTATCCCGTACATTTTTTCTTTAAGGCTAAAAGTTAATGTTTTCTGAAAGTATACAAGTTGTTTTTCATATCTAGAAGTGGAATAAATATGAGAACAGACAGTGATTAATGTAAGTAGGAGCAGAGGCTGTAATATGCACATTAGTGTGGATAACTTTAATTTTAGTTTAGGTAATGTCAGTGAATACAGCAATAGATTTGAGACAATTGTTCCAACAGGATGGTTAAACTTCATTATTTGAAGATGAATATAGTTTTTTTGTCTCTTTTTTTAGGTTAATAGGTTCTGGGTGTGTTTGTTTGTTAGAGGGTTTTCATTAAAACAAAAAGTCTTGTAAAACATGATGTCGGTTCAAACTGCGATAACAAAAAGCAACTGTATAAAGGATCAACTTGCCAAACATTAGTGCATGCATGTAACACAAAAGCTGGAAAATAGACATTTATAAAAAAAGCTACTGTGCATAATAGGTGGAAATAACAACTTCTTATAATAATGACTGCACTAAACATATTATTTTGGACACAGGTATAGACAAAAAGGTAAGCGTATTGAATTATATTAAGAAATGCAGAGTGCAAATAGCAGTGCTACAGGAGACACATTTGGAAAGAAGTGAGCATGTGAATTTGATAAGGAAATGATTTCAGGATGGATATTCAGTAGAACACCAGGGACAAATTAAAAGGGGAGTACTTATACTAATTGCTAGGGATGCATCAATAGCTATGGAAGAGGGGGGAAAGATAGTAATGGTAGATTTGTGGTGGTATGGGTCTACTGGCAAGGGAGGATGATTATGCTGGCATGTATTTCTATTCCACATTAAAATTGCAATTATGGAGCTTAAGAAAATTTTGGGAAAGTAATCAGCTTTCAGCAGGAAATATTACTTATAGGCAGAGACTGGAACTTGATTTGCAACCGTGAGGATGTATATGGGGAAATCTATTAGGGAAAATATAACAAAAGAGGGTAGATTTCTGAAGAAATTTGTAAAAAATATTTGGTATGGAAGACGTGAATTCAGCAGTAGGAACTCAAACAGAGAATTTACATATTATTCCGCAAGGTACAACAACTGAGCTAAACTAGACAGAAGTTATATTTCATATAAACATGTGCATTTAATTTTAAATTAATTGAAAGCTTCAACATACATCCAATAATTATTTCAGATCATACATCAATAACAACTAAGATAAAAGAGCAGGGCAATAAAGTAAAAGTGAGATACTGGTACTTTCCCATGTACCTGTTAAAAAGAGAGGAATTTAAGTAATAAATATTTGAAATTATTTGAGAGTTATTAGGGAAGATAGAAACTTCTTCAGAAGTTATAGGTAGTGAGTGGGATAAAGTGAAAGTGGAGTTTAAAAACAGTGCAAACAAAAGAAAAAAGAGATGTGGTTAAGAAGTAATAAGAATTATTTATAGGGGCTGACAAACGTTAAAGTTTTGCAGAATAACGGACTCTCGCAGAACAAGAAGAGGCGCAACTGCAGAGTGCTAAAGAGAAAATAAGGAAATAGCTGGATAATATTCATGAGTTTAGAAGACTGGTTTTAAGCAACTCTTTTTTAATAACTCTGGAGAACAAAAATGTAGGTAGCAGAAAGTAGAAAGGGTTGTTCCCAGACTTAGGGAGCCTATAACAAGAAACACAGCCAGAGAGCTTGTAGAGGTATGAGAGATATTTTGGAAATTTTATGAAAATTTGTATAAATCAGAGAAATGTGAAAATCAAGAAAAAGCACAAATGGAAATATTTATGGAAAACTTAACTATGCCAAGGTTAGACATAGATGAGTCTCAACAATCAACAGTTAAGATAGGAGGAGATCAGTCAAGAACTGTGACATATTATCAATCTTTAGGAAAGTCTCCAGAAAAAGATGGTACTCCTGTGGAAGTTTGGAAGCTAGGAAGAAGAAAGTGATAAATATGTAGAAGATTTTGTTTAACAGTATTTTCAAAGGAGGGGAAGGACCAGCATCCTGGAAGAAAGCTGTAGTGGCTGTAATACCAACAGATGGTAGAGCCATCAAACCAAGCTTCATGTAAGCCCATTTCAATTTTTAAACCATGAATATCAAGTGTTTATGTCTATAATAGCTAAAAGAATGGCAAAGGTGCTGCCAGAATTGATAGATATGGATCAGTTGGGTTTTGTGAAGTGGAATCAAACATTTGACAACTTTAATAGAACAATGATGATCCAGAGGGAAGCAGAATGTAAGAAAATACCACTGCTATTGGTGTGTCTTGATGCACGGAAACCATTCAACAAAGTAAGCAGGGATTTTATAAGTTAGACAATAGAAGCATTTGCATTCCCCAATACAATAATAAGGTTATTCAGGAGCCTATATGAGGGATCAAAGGCAAAAATTTAAGTGGAAATGTTTCTCTCTGAAAAGTTGTATCTGAACAGAGGAAGCAGTCAGGGTGCCCTCTTTCCCTTTTGTTATTTATGTTATATTTAGAGCCATTATAAAAGAAAATATGGGACTCAGAAATTCAAGGATATAACTGGTAAAGTAATCAAGAAAAGTTAGTTGTTTTTGATGGTGATATTATTTTGTATCTGGTAAAACCAGAAAAGGAAATCTCAGTGTTGTGGAACATTCTGAGACTATTTCAAGTTTTTTGGGGATATAAAATCAATGAGGACAAAACAAAAGCTATAACAGCAATACTCATATTTATGAGAACACAATAAAATGAAGTATTTAGGAGTATTGGTTAAATAAGATTTTGTAATGGCAACAAAGGATATGTGGAAGAGACTAAACAAAAGATAATAAGAAAACTGAGTACCTGGAAGCTCTTTTTTATGGATATGGACTGCAAGTTACAAGCAGTGAAAATGTTTTTAGTCCCTTTGATTTTCTGTATAGGTCAGGCATATTTTTATCAACCAGAGGAGAAGTGTTGGACAGTAATTAATAAAGAATTGAAGGATTTTATCTGGGAGAGGAAGAGAGCAAGGGTCAAGTGGGATAAGCTGATCCTTCCAATAGAGCAAGGTAGTTTAGGATTACCTTATTTGAAGGGATATTTTAGAGCTACACAGTTAAGGCTCATATACATTACAGAAGAAGAAATCTATAATTCAAAATGGAAAGTGATTATAATGAAGCAGGGTAGAAATTCAAGAAATAAGGAGAGAGTGGAATTTTAGATGCAGATCCTGAAGGAAAATAACAACAGCCATACAGAATGGGGTCCAAATGGAGAGATAAGTCAGCAAGCAAAGGAGAGTAGTATTGCTGAAATTGAATTCATCCTCAAGTCTTGGTGGGTATCTTCACAAGGTGGACCCTGTTTTCACAAATCTCACCACAATGACACTGATATATAGACTGTATTTTATATAACATATATCATGGACAGAAGTAGGTCAAATATTAAAAAAAGATAGTTGGGTGCACAAGACCCAGGATAAAAAAAGTGCCCAATCCTGGTAGGTGCAGTGGTACCAGGACTGGAAAAAAATGACAGTGTAGAATCCTCAAAATACGGAAGCATTCCTACAATAGGAAGCAGCAGTCCACAAAAACTGATAGGCCAAAGAAGAGCCATACAGATGATAGAGTGGACTACTGAGGATAAGAAAGAAATTATCAATTGTTACTTTTTTGCAAAAAGCCCAGAATTTCCAGACACAAGATATACAAAAATGATTAAGAGAGAAGTTATAGGAAAGAAAATACTTCCACAAGAAAAACTGTCAGGAGCTTCAAATAAAAAATTGTGTTTACTAATACAACAGATTTGTGAAAAACATTATATAGACCAAGAAAGTTTGATCTATTTGGAAAAAGAAGCATCTGAGGAAGTGCAAAAAATATAAACAACAAAACCTACAGATTTTTGAAAAGTATAAAAAAGAAATGGGAAAAAAAGAGATATTTGATATGGTGCAATATTTATGCAAAGACAAAAGCCAAATTAATCAATACAAAAAAGGCAGCCCCAAAGGTATTTGAAGAGAAATACAAGCAAAGGCATCCGGATGTAGAAAATTTTACAATAAAAAATAATATCACAAGGAGGGAATGTAGAAAAAAAATAGTAAAGTAGAAGTTAAAAAATAGAAGCTGAAGTTATGGAATGCCTGCAAAGTGAAGGATTTGGTGTAGAAGGTTTAACACAGGTTACATCACAGCATGATGGAATGAGTCCCCAAAGTAAGGAGAAACAGGAAGATCAGGAGACATCTGAAGAAGAAATATGGGCATGGGAAAGAAAAAGAGATTTAATATAGTGTAATATTTATGCAAAGGAGAAATCAAAACTAATCAATACAAAAAGAGGAGGACAAAAGATATTTAAAAAGAAATACAAACAAAGGAATCCAGACATGGAAAACTTTACAATACAAAAAATAAGAAGACAAAGAGGAAAAATAGAAAAAAAGATTAGTAATGGAGAAGTTAAAGATATAGAAACTGAGGTTATGGAATACCTGCAAAGTGAAGGATTCACTGTAGAAAATCTAACTCAGAAAACACCACAGCAGGATAGAGCAACAGACATCCAAATTAAGGAAAAACCAGTGGAACAGGAAGCAACTGGTCAGTTGCCACATGAAGCTATTTTGGAGACTTCCACAGGAAGCCAGTATAAATGTTCACTTGAAGCTGGACAGCAAGGGAAGGAACAGGAAACTGGAAACTATGATGCAGTCAATGTTGAGGAGTGGTAGGCCAGTGAGTTCCCATATGACAGAGCAAAGGATGATGCAGGATGAAACTGAAGAGAATGTACCACAAGAAGAGCTATAGAACTTCTATAGAATGCCTGCAGGAAATGGAGAACAAAAAATGTGCCCTCAGTTTAGAAGAAAATGAGCTAAAAGAAGAGTTGCTTGATTTAATAGAGCTAGACATATTCATATTAAGATCAATGAAAAAAATATACTGCAGAAGGTCAATAAAACCCAAAAAGTCAGAAGTTTGATAAAACAAATAAACACAGTAATTGGGATTGTCCATAGAGATCTATGTGATATAACAGAAGTAAGCAGGATATATTACTGTGCAGCTAAATTAATAACAGATAAAATTCTACCACAAGAACACACAGTAGTAAAGGAAAGGAAGGGGAGAAATAGAATACCATCATGGAAGTATCGAATACAGAAAACTATAAAGCAATTAAGACAAGAAGTGTTACTGTTAGAAGAGTAGAGAAGAGGGAACAGATCAACAAAAATTCTCAGAAAGATATATGTGATAAAAGCAATGTGCAGTATTACAACGGATCAGGATCTGTCTATCTTGCACTATTGCAAATAACAAACTAAAACTCTCAGCACAAGCAGAAAAACTTAGAAGATACATAGATAAATATAAAGAAAACGTGCAAAATAAGCAATTTATTGATGACCCCAAAAAGTTCTATAGAGAATTGGGAAACAAGGCAAAATGAATTGAAAGACCACCCAAAAAAGAAGAAATAGATACATTTTGGAGAAATAGCTGTGAAGATCCTCTGGAACATAACAAAGATACTAAATGGATAGAAGAAGCAAAAGAAAGAATAAGAAGTTCAGAGGTATATGATATGAACTGGGATGAAGTAACAGTCAGAGAGATTGAAACAAAGTTAAGAAAAGCCTCCAATTGGAAAACCCCAGGCCCAGTTGCAGTACCTAACTTCTCGCTAAAAATATTAGCATCTTTGCAAGAAGATTTAGCCGTGAGTAAGAACTATTTATATGCACACCCCGAACATTCACCAACCTGGCTAACAACAAGAAAAACAATGCTCCTACTTGAGTGAACCTGCAAGTTATCCTAAAAATTATAGACTGATAGCTTGCCTTCCAACAACATATAAACTAGACACCAGAATTGACGCCAACAGAATTTATAGCCATTTAGAAAACAAATTCAGTCATGGCAATGGTAATAAAAGAAAGTCATATGGAACAAAGGATCATTTGTTGCTAAATAATGTCATAATGGAGAACTGTAAAAAGGGGAAGAATCTAAGTATAGCATGAATTGACTACAAAAAAGCATTTGACAGTATCCCGCATTCATGGATAAAAGAGTGCTTAAAAAGATGTAAGATACACCCTACAATGATCAATTACATTACAGTGACCATTAAACAGTGGCAGACCACTTTTAATAATTTTAGTAATTAAACTATGATAAAGGACAAATTATTATTCCAAGGATTAAAATTCAAAGCAGTATGTTCCAGGGTGACTCTCTGTCAACACTGCAATTTTGTCTTGCCCTTAACCCATTAAGCTGTCTAATTAACAGATTAGGCCATGGCTATAATTTGACTCCTAGAAGACAACAAAGTGTAAAGACTTTTCATTTTCTCCTTGTCAATGATATAAACTGTGTAGCTCATCAGATGAGGAACTGAAAGCACAACTGCAAGTAGTCAAAACTTTTTTAGATGATATAAGAATGTCATTTGGTCTTGATAAATATGCAAAAGCAACCTTTAAAGCAGGAAAACTGCAGCACCAAGAAAACATCAGATTGGGACAGGAATATGATATAAAAGAACTTGAGCAAGAGGGAGTGTATAAATATTTGGGTATTGATGAAGGATCAACAATAAAGCATGAACAAATGCAAATAAAACTTAGTAAGGAATATTTTAGAAGACTTAAATTAATTCTGAAAGCAGGGTTGACATCTAGGAATAAAATTCAAGCTAGAAACCAGTTTGCTCTTCCTGTCCCAACTTGCAAGTTTGAAGTGATTGACTGGCCCCAGAAGGTGTTGGATAGATTAGATAGGAAAACAAGAAGGATGTTTCACGCTCATCAAATGATTTATAAAAATCAGTGCATACCAAGATTATATATTCCCTGTTCCGAAGGAGGTATGGATGGGCCAGCATGAAAATGATTACATGTATAGATCTGCAATAGTGGGACTGCATACACTCATAGTTTATTTATAGTTTATTCATAGTTCAGTGCTAGGCTAACTGCCGCTTTGGGCCATTTGAAGCCTAGCCAGTTACCTCATGTGAGAATCAAACCCTGCACCTTGTGTCTTTAAGGTAAACACCTTAACCATTATGTCATCCATATCTGTTGACCTAACAAGACCCTAATGTAGTGAAAGTTTTGAAATATGCAGAGAAATACATCTAAGATGACTTCCCTGCTTAGTCTAGCAGAAGCATATTGGCATCAAGCAGGAATGAAAATCAAACCAGAAGTAGATAGAAATCAGACAGCTACTGAAGGTGCCAAAAAACAAAAGAAAGAATATAAGGTGAGGTGCCAGATGAGAAGGCAAGAAATGTAGAAGATGCATAAATATAGTTGCAAGTATAGAAAACTTCTGGAAGAACCTCATGTTGAACAGGATGGAACACAGGAATGGTTAAGGAGAGGCAAATTGAAACCAAAAGATGAAAGGTTAATATTGGCAGCCCAAGATAGTGGGCCACATACACATTTGTTTAAAAAAGGCCATTGAGCATGTGGCAGAAACAGACAAATGTAGGTTTTGTAAAACAGAATTGGAAACAGTCACACACCTTGTTGCTGGCTGTGACATACTAATGGCAGAAGGACTGTATCCTGAAAAGCATAATCATGTGACAAGACTGTTGCACTGAGGATAGTGCAAACATTATGGTATTGAAGTGGCTGAAGAACACCGGAAGCATGATCCGTAAGGCATCATAGAAAATTATGAAGTCTGCATCACATGGAATCACCCATTACCAACAGTCCAAAAGACAGATGCAAGAAAACCAGATATAGTGGTCTATGAAAAGAAGACAAAAGTAGCATTGATCATTGAAATCGCTACACCCATTGACTACAGTGTCTTCCGTACAGAGAGACATAAAGTCGTAAATGTCAGGATTTGCAGGCAGAAATGAGGGCAATGTGGAAGAAAGATACCCAGAGAGTTCAAGTAGTAGTAGGAGCAACAGGTCTTATAAAAAAGAATCTACAGTCATATTTAGATATGCTTGCCAATACATGTAACTCTGTACGAATTGCAGAAGGAGTCATTACTGGGCACATTACAGGTGCTGCAAAGAGCACTTCTGGCTGACATTAAAGATTGAAACAATACTAATTTCATGAACTTTATTCGTACTTTGACTTAGGAATGGAGTCCATTCCCATCATGGTGTTAGAAACCCACAAGACTTGGAGAAATTAAAGGAGGGAAACTATTTACTCACAAATTAGCAGAAAGTATTCTAAGAACTAAGCCAACACGAGACTAAATAGAGGAAATTCTGATAATAGAGGTGACTGCAATTAGGGATACAAATAATAGGCAAGAGGGAGCTGGAATTTACTGGAGAAAATTGCCAAAGGAACCAGGGTACTGGGAGCGAATTCCTACAGAGGGAAAGGTAATAGGATGGAAAGAGGCAAAGAAGACATTTTCACATAAGGGTAGAGACTGCCTTGCCTTTCATGGATTGATACCAGAGTACAGGCAAAGAGAAAGAGATAGGAGAATCCTAAGGGAAGGACCTGCTCTGGTAGAGTTTTTAGTTGAATCTAGACCAGAAGCTGCTGTTAAAAAGGGATAATTAGTGGAGCATATAGAATATTGCGTAACTATAGGAATCAGTCAGCGGAGGTTAGAAAAGACTGGAAAGATAGATTAGATAGCTATTTACAAGGACACAGTGAGAGGAGGACATACAGTGGATAAAAAAGTGTATACACCCCAGTTAAAATGCCAGGTTTTTGTGATATAAAAAAAATTGAGATCACAATAAATAATTTCAAAACTTTTCCCATCTTTAATGTGACCTATGACTTATGCAATTTAATTGAAAAACAATCAAATCTGTTAGGAGAAAAATATAAAAAATAAAAAAAGTACAATAAGCTGGTTTGTTGAAGCATCTTTTGATTTAATTACAGCATTCAGTCTTCTTGGGTAGGAGTCTATCAGCATGGCACACCTTGACTTGGCAATATTTGCCCACTCTTCATTGCAAAAGTGCTCCAAATCCATCAGATTGCAAGGGCATTTCTTGTACACAGCCCTCTTCAGGTCATCCCACAGATTTTCTGTTGGATTTAGGTCTGGGCTGTGGCTGGGCCATTCCAAAACTTTAATTTTCTTCTGGTGAAGCCATTCTTTTGTTGATTTAGATGTATGCTTGGGGTCATCGTTGTGTCGAAAGGTGAAATTCCTCTTCATCTTCAGCTTTCTAGCAGACACCTGAAGGTTTTGAGCCAAAAGTGACTGGCATTTGGAACTGTTCAAAATTCCCTTCACCTTGACAAAAGCCCCAGTTCCAGCTGAAGAAAAGCAACCCCAAAGCATGATACTGACACCACCATGCTTCACCGTGGAGATGGTGTTCTTTTGGTGATGCAAAGTGTTGTTTTTGTGCCAAACGTACCTTTTGGAATTGTGTCCAGAAAGTTCAGCCTTGGTCTCATCAGACCATAACACATTTTGCCACATGCTTTTGGGAGACTTGATGTATTGTTTGGCAAATTTTAGCCAGGCCTGGATGTTTTTCTGTGTAAGAAAAGGCTTCCGTCTTGCAACCCTACCCTATAGGCCAGACATATGGAGAATACGGGAGATTGTTGTCACATGTAGTACACAACCAGTACTTGCCAGAAATTCCTACAGCTCCTTCAGTGCTGCTGTAGGTTTCTTGGCAGCCTCTCTGACCAGTTTTCGTCTTGTCCTTTCATCAATTTTGGAAGGATGTCCAGTTCTTTGCAATGTCACTGTTGTCCCATATTTTCGCCACTTTTTGATGACGGTCTTCACTGTGTTCCATGGTATATCCAATGCTGTGGAAATTTTTTTGTACCCTTCTTCTGACTGATACCTTTCAACAATGAGATCCCTTTGATGCTTTGTAAGCTCTCTGTGAACCATGGCTTTTGCTGTAGCAGGCAACTGAGTAAATGTCTGGAAAATCCTACTAGGACAGCTGAACTTTATTTGGGGTTAATCAGAGTCTCTTTAATTGATGCCAGGTGTGTACCCAAGAAGACTGAATGTTGTAATTAAAGCAAAAGGTGCTTCAACAAAGTATTAGTTTAAGGGTGTGCACACTTATGCAACCAGCTTACTGTACATTTTTTTTATTTTGTATATTTTTTCTCCTAACAGATGTGTTTGTTTTTCAATTGAACTGTACAGGTTATAGGTCACATTAAAGGTGGGAAAAGTTTTGAAATGATTTATTGTGGTCTCATTTTTTTGTATCACAAAAACTTGGCATTTTAACAGGGGTGTGTACACTTTTTATATCCACTGTATGTATGGCTGCCAAATATGCAACAAAGTCTAGAAAATTTAGTATTTTTGCCTGATGTGTTTGCATAGGTACTTTTATAACCCAGGCAGACTCAAAATAATTTTTTATCAGGTAAAAGGCAAAGGTTGGAGGTGTGATGGGGAAGAAAGAGGTAAACGGAAAAATAATGTTCTAGGAGTACAATAAGTTGGCAGATTTAAAAATTCCCTAAAGAGTATTCTGTCAGAAATATTGGGTGAGGAAATAGCTGCAACTAAGGAAATTATTTTTTTGAGCTTGGATACAGGATCCAAATTGCCTAGACGTAATAACCTCCTTGTTAAGTTTAATTCTGATGGCTGCCAAAAAAGCGATTACTACAAAATAGAAATCACAGTCTAAACCAACTGTATTTGAAGCAGTGAATATTTTAATAGAGATAAAAGAACTGGAAGTGGGATCTTTAGAAAAGGTTAGGAGCAAATTACATAGTAACAATGGCAATTGTAGGAACAATACATGCAGAATAATGTTTTGGAGGAGAAATGAGGTTTAAGTGAAGGCAGAAATTGGGTAATTTATGTAATATTGAATTGATGATAATTGTGTAAAAGAATGTATATGATGTATAACCTATGGAACACTGAACATGTTAACATAGTTTGTTTTTTTCTGCATAAATGCCTATGTATAATTCAATAAAGGTGTTAACACAAAAAAGCATTTAGGAGCTGCTTCTGTCCAATATTAGTACAGGGATAGTCCTGAGATACATTTTGTACTTCCCACCCATAGATCCAAGGTGCAGTTGAGTATGGACAGCAAGGAACTTTGTTTTATGTGGATGGGGAGTTTTTTTCCAAAGCAGTGGTATCCCCTGTGAGATATACCTGCCCCTCTAAACAATTCTGTTGATGTTGCAGAAGAGGTATAGATCCCTGGACTGAGTATTTGTAATGCTATTTGACATGCCTATCTGCAGTAAATCCATCAGTATTGGGTCACAGAATGCCTTGTCTGCCAGACACAGGTCACTTCTTATACATCTGACTTGTTGTTTTGTCCTTGTATCCTTTTACTAAGTTATTTCTGTGGGCTTTCCAGTTGTTGCATGTGTCTGCCAAAGAGACTGTTACACTCAATGACTGGCCTAATGAGGTCTGAGTAAACTGGGACAATGACATCCCTATATCTAGACACAGTTCCTTTCTTTATAATATGTGCAATATTGAAGGACTTTCTTACAACAATGGGCACATTTGATCAAAAGTTAGGTCACTATCTACATAAGTTCCCAAATCCCAAACAACTGGATCAATTCTTAGGGGTGCATTGCCAGTGTAATAGTTTCCTGAGGTAGATGACTTCCCAAAAGATAAAATAATGCATTTTTGTTTATATGTTTGTTGATTTCAGAGACCTTGGAGTAGTGATGTGCACATATGAGATACATGGATTTTCTGACTTAGAACCAATCAACCAATCTGCACCCACTCATGGATGAATTGGTAGACAGTACATTATCTTTTACTTGATTTACTCTTCTGCTATGCATTGCATATGCCATAATGTTTCACTATTTGTTCCATTCAAGGCAACATTCATTGCTAATATGACATCTTTGTTTTTGCTTTACTATCCCCAGGCACTTGTCAGTGTTGAATAAATTAATCTGCAGATATAAGCAATTTTTTTAGGAAAGAAAACTAAGACAGGATTTCTTTTTTTAATGACAATTTTTCCTTAGGACAGTCTCTCACTGTACCTTCTCTCAGTAACTGCATTTCTAGCATTGGGACATCTGTAATTCTTTTTCTTTCTTTTCTGTCACTACTAACAGTGGTGTTACCCAAAGAATATCTACTTCTAATTTTAACAGTCCATTCTGATTCTATGTTAATACCCTGTACTCAAAATATTTTCTGTATGGGGTTCTATGGTCTTTTAAGTCTTACTTCCATAGTTTAAGTAATATCTTGTGACTCACATCATTGCATATTACACTGGTGCATCTGTAACTAATTTCTTGGTTATTTCAAAACTTCCTTGTTCACAACTCCATTACATCTTGCATTTAGAAATGTATTAGAGGTAGAATTATCTTTATCTTTAAATGCATCACCCCTATAAATGTCTGCAATGCCTGATTAACTTCTGGCACAATTATTCTGACATTTTCCTATCAAGCTTCAGCTCCTCTGAAGTCATTATAAGATGCATACATTTCATAGCTGTCTGATTGTACATCTGCTCATATCTGACTGACATATTGCTTTAATCTGTTCAGCAGTTGTATAAGTATCTTGTCAAGATCTTTTCATGCCATACTAATAGACAATCAGCCTTGTTTACTACACCTTCATAAGTTCATAGGATGATACTAGGCTATTGGCCCAGAGGCTCTTATAAGCCTAGACAAAAATTTCACCCATGTTCCCACAAAGTCTTACTTCCATAGTTTAAGTAATATCATGTGACTCACATCATAGCATATTACACTTGTAGACTCCAAATCTGACCTCAAAGCAGTGACAAATGGAATACCACAGGGTTCCGTCCTGGGACCTCTCCTGTTTAGTATCTACTTCTCTGAAGTACAGGCTAACACAGAAGGCCTCTGGCTAATGAAGTTCGCAGATGACTGCAAGCTAGGAGCCATAGTCAAGTCCCCAAATGATGTGGACATCCTACAGAAGGGCCTCGCTGAGACAGTTGCCTGGTGTCAGAGCCATGGCCTCAAGCTCAATGCCAAAAAGTGCAGTGTCATCCCCTTTGGTAAAAACTTTGTACCCAAGAACTACCACATAGGCAGCAATCTACTTAACACCGAATGTGTAATAAGAGACCTTGGGACCCAAGTGGACAGTAGTCTCTCCTTTGATAGTCACATCACCACAGTAGTCAGGAAGTCCTTCTACGTGGCACACCTCATCATAAAACGGTTCTCATCCAGGAAAAAAGAGGTCATTGTTCCCCTCTACTCGACACTCATTAGACCCATTATATAGTACAACTCCCCTTTTGGAATGTACCTCACAAGACATCTGCAGCAGCTGGAAAGGCCATAGAAGTACCTCACAAAGAGGATTACTGGCCTCAAACAAATGCCCTACACTGACCGCCTCAAAAAACTCCAGCTTTACTCTGTAGCATATCGCCTACTCCAAGGTGATCTCTGCCTAACATATAAAGCTATGTCAAACCCAGAGCTGTTGGACATGCTACACCTAAAGAAATCCTAATCCCTCCGAGCTACATGCTCTAGGGACCTAAACCTTGTTACCACAATAAACAGGACATGCTGGAGGGATAGATTCATGTCCCAGAGACTTCCCATACTCTGGAACAGGCTACCCATCTATGTCAAGCAAAGTTCTTCATTAGCACTCTTCAAGAAAAATCTTGATGAGTGGATGGGAAATAGGAAATACACCCTGGGGATCACTTCTGTGTCTCTGCTCGACAGTGGCACATGAAAATAACTTTCTTGGGTGGCATAAGCCAGGGAACCTTGTTGGCTAGACTTACGTAGGCCCTTGGGCCAATAGCCTAGTACCTACCTATGAACCTGTGAACCTAAGTCAGCACCTATTTTCCATGTCCAGCAGCGACACAGGTGGGATCCCAGGGGCATATTTTCTGTTTCCCATCCAGTCATCCAGGTTCCTCTTAAAGAGGGTTAGTGAAGTACTCTGCTTGACATGGAGAGGATGTCCACTCCACAGTTGGGGGAGTCATTGAGACACAAATCTATCATGCCAACAAGTTCTATTAATGCCACAGACCAGGTTGAGGCCTTGCATGTGGGTTGCATGAGTGGAGTTGGACTTACGGATATGCAGCTACTCCATCAAGGCTGAGTGTGAGACTGTCTTGTATGCCAAACACAGATTACCTCTGAGCAGTATGCATGAGACTGAGTAGAGGGACAGGGCTTTTAGCCTATCTGTATAGGATAGGTGTTTGAGACCCTGGATTTCTCCTGGTCAGGAAACTCTGTGGTCTCTTCAACTGCTGCATGTGTTTGGCAAGGTACATGCCGAAGGGGACATTGTACTCAATAATGGGTCTGATAAGGGAGGAGTACAGGGATGTTATAACCTCCTTGTTCCTGGATGAAATACCCTTACTTATGAGTTGGGCCATGTAGAAAGCCTTCTGTACAATGGAGTCAACATGGTGGTCAAAAGTCAGGTTGCTATCAACCTGGGTGCCCAAGTCCCTCACTACTTATTGCATCCTTAGTACATTGTTATTAATGTGATAATTAGTGGGGACACCATTTTCCTCAAAGGAGATAATGATGCATTTCTTGGCATTTAGTTTGAGGCCATGCTTCTGGCACCAGTCATTAGTTTGGTTAAGGCCCTCTTGGAAGATGTTCAAATCACTAGGGGAATTTATGACAGTGCCCAGCTTGAGTCATCTGCAAACTTGGTCAGCCACAGACCACTGGTTTTGGCTTGCAACTCAGAAAAGTATATCCCAAACAGTGGAGGCCCCAAGACCAATCCTTGGGGTATGCTACTTGTTACAGGTCTACTACTAAAGGTGGCATTCCCTATTTTGACTGAGTGGGTTCTTTCAGTTAGCCAGTTAGCTACCCATCTGTTAACATATGGGTTGATGCCTAACTGGGAGAGTTTATCTATTATGCCCCAGTGGGGAATAGTGTCGAAGGCTTTGGCTAGGTAAAGATAGGTGGTGTGCACTGTCTTGCTCTCATCCATGGCTTTGGTGACTGTTTCAAAGAAGGTGATCAAGTTTAACAGGCATGATCTCCCTTTGACAACACCAAACTGTGTGGGATCAAGCATTTGGAGGTTGCCAATGTCATTGTTTATAACGTCCATGATAATGCGTTCCATGGCATTGCAGATAAGGCTAGTTAGGCTGTTGGGACTATAATTGCCTGGGTTGATGGATGCGCCACCTTTGTGTAGAGGGATGACAGTGGCTGTCCTCCATTCTGCTGGGACAAAGCTGGTGCACAGGCTTTGGTTGAATAGGGTGCCTAGTGGTGCTGAGAGCTCTTGCCTGAGTTCATGTAGGACACAGCCAGGGATGTTGTCAGGTCCCATGGAGGCTGTATTTTTTGCCTTTGAGAGGGCATTAATGACCTGCTCCTGGTGATGAGAGGAGGGGGCAGGTGCTGGGGATGTCCTGGTTTACTGATGGGGGACAGGGGGGTGAAGTTTTCACTGAACTTGTCTGCCAGCACGTTGGCTATATCTATGGCATTTGTGTATGTGGTATTCTTGACCAACAATTCAGAGCAGATTTGGGAGTTACTTTTGAGATTGCAGACGTATACAAAGAAGGCATTGTGATTGTCCTTAGTGGATGTAGCTAATTTGGACTCGAAGTTAGCCTGAGAGGATTTCTCTAGTGACCTTATTTGCTTGTTCAGACAAAGGAGAGATTGCTTCCAACTTGGCACCTGCTCCTTCTTGATCCTGGACAATTATAGTCTACTTATTGCTGCTGTCCACCAGACAGGTTTACTCTTCCTTGAAGAAGATGATTTGGTCCTGTCAGGTATTGCTGAGTCCATGCAGCTATATAGGTACTCATATAGTTTTTTGGTGTAGGCTTGGACATTAGTGCTTGATTCAACTGAAGAGATGGTGGCTGTGAAGCTGCTTATACCTGCTCTCAGGAGGTTGTAGTCAGCAAAGTTTTTTTGTTTTACCCTGGCAAGGGGGGGGGGGGGTCAGGGGAGATGGTGACTTCAAAAGTGATTGCTTTATGATCGGATCTTACCAAACAGTGGCTACTCATGTTGGTTAGTACCAGATCGAGAATATTTTCATCTCTTGTGGGAGTGTCAACCAGTTGATCCAATGCATTGGCATTGACAAAGTCGAGGAATCTCTGGGTGTTTGTGTCTGAGCTAGAATAGGTCTTCCACTCTATGGTTGGGTAGTTAAAGTCGCCCAGGATCAGGGTAGAGGGTTGAATCTTGATGGATTCAAGTAAGTCCAGATAAGTGGAGTGGGCTTCCTGAGTCATGGTTGGAGGTCTGTTGCTAGCTATGATTTCAATAGGTGTTTTGTCAATAGTTAACTGCAGCTGGAGTGACTCCTTTGCATCATACTGTTTCACCAGCCTGGAGGTGTGTATGTCTTTGATAAATATTGAAACTCCACCTCCTTTGGCTTTGTAGTCCTCTGTTTGGGGTCTGAAAGTATGGTAGGACAAGTAACCTGGTAAGGCTGGGGTGCTCTCAGAAGCTTTAAACCAGGTTTCAGTGACTGCGACTCTTCCAAGGTGGGGAATGCTTGCAGTGAGTGCAGTTTCATATTAAGACTCCTAGCATTTAGCAGCGTGACCTTTAAATTTCATTTAGAAGAATTTTCCACGTTGGTAATTTTGTCCTCATGACTTTGCCTTAAAAAAGCACTATGGGGGAGGCAAGAGCCTTTGCCAGCAGCCTGAAGTCCAGGGGAGACAGATGAAGGCCATCTCTGGCAAAGCATCGTGGCCTGTCAATCATGTCCTCCCTGGCTGTCAAATACTGGATCCCCTTGGAATGACACCAGAAACTAAGCCAATTGTTAAAGTCAATCATTTTCTGTTTGTACTGAGGCATTATTTTGGGTGATGGTAGGATGCTGCTTAAGGCTAGGGACATACCTGCATGGGACACATATTCAGCAAGCTGAATCATGTCTCTCTTCATATAGTCCAGAGAGATACGTCTCAAGTCATTCACACCAACATGGACTATGACAGAGTCATAACAGTACCTGTTGTTGAGAGACTTGAGTGCATGAGTGATATGGCAGATTCTAGCACCTGACAAGCAACTTACCGTGAATTTCCCCTTGTCTAGCCTGTTGAGGGGCACATCTGTGTATGTCAATATAGAACCTCTATGACTATTATGCTGGGATTGTGGCTTGGCCTTAGAGGCTGTGACACACAGGCATGTGTACTATGTGTGTGATGCTTGGTGCGGTGGGTTGTGATGTGCGTGTGTGCTTTTGCCTCGGGGGTCTCTTTTGTTTAGGTATGTTTTTGTTGAGAACCTCCACATATGTAGGAATGTACTGTACAGGTGTGGGTGGTGTTTCGAGGTGTGGTGATTGGGCAGACGACATTCTCAGTGCCAGATGTACTGGCTTGTGATTGAGACAGCAAGGATTCTAGTTTCTTAATGTAATTGCCTTTCTCACATATTGTTTTCCTAGGTGGTTGAAGAAGAGCATTGTCCGTGTATATGAGGCAGTTGCTATACTGTCTCAGGATGCCCATATCAACAAGACTAGCAGGAGAAACCACAGGAAATTGTCTGTCCATGGTTGTCAGAATCTGTGGAAGAGAGGTAAAGGATGACAGAGTGAGTACTATCAGAAAAGAGTACCTATACGTGTGAGTAGGGCTGCATAAAATCACAGTAGTTGCAAGGGAGGGCATCAGTTGCACAGGAGTGCTGGTAAGGGAAAAATGCAACGGAGATACCTCGCAATGGGTTAAAACAGCACAGTGGCAGTGTGTAACAAGCAAACAAGCACAGCACCATGCAAACACAGGGTATAAATACCAGAAAAGATGGAAGAATCTAGAAGCTCGAATTACTACCCAGTCCTGCTAGCCCCTGCTCGTTCAATCAATCACTCGTGCTAGGGAAGGTCTGGCAACCCTGTTACTTTCACTAGTGAAGACAAGACACTACCAGCAAAAGATGGCTGCCAGAAATGCAGGAAACTCAACAAGCAAAACAACAGGCCTGGATAACAGCAGACCTCTATCCAGACTATGCTACCTGACTAGAACACAGAAACCTCACAAAAACGCACAGAAAGAGCACTCACAAGCAGAAAATACAACTCCTGGTATGAAAAAGAAGTTTACAGTTAAGTAATTCAATAAAAATGCAATCACAGTAATGAAACACTATCTAGCAATGAAAATAGAGTTAAAACAGTATAAAACAGTACAAAAATGCAGTGAAACAGTAAAAAAGCTTTATAAAAATGGAAAATGTATTAGATTAGCTGTATATCACAACTATAAGCATTAAGAAGTGCAATTCAATGAAATAAATGTAAGAAAAAATGTATTCTGTTCTTGGACCCTCAGGGCATTTCTGCTTTGTCACAGTGATGAATCACCACTCCTCAGCCTGGTAAGACTTCTAACACCTATGTACAATCTCTTTGGAATATTGCAAATGAAATACAAAACATGAGACTAAAGAGTATGTACCCTGTTAATTATATATAAAATGCACACAACATGTAATATTGACCACCTTACCTTTATCTTCCAGCAACCCTGATTTGCACTTGGTACTGGAGAGAGAATTTAGCATTTAGCATAGCATAATTCAGACCACTTCTTTGGTTGTAAGCAGAAAGGTAATACTCTTTTTTTAATCACTTTATTCAGTTCTTATAGATCAATGCAAATATGAATGTTATATTGCTTTACAACAGTAACAGTACAATTCAACAATATATTCTTTTGTTTCTAGTTTCTTCTTAATGACATTTATGTTTATTCACTTTGAATCCTGTTGTGTTCCACAACTGAGAGCTGATAAGCCTTTCTTAAAGCATGCATCACTTGGTGTAGCATGCTATTCTCCTGGCAAGTGTCCTAAACATATAAATGTGTCAGTATTGTCATGTAAGATATCAAGCTGTCTGTATGACTCTGAGTGTTTTTGAGGCATGTGAACTTTTTGCTTTCTGAATGAAAATTCACTTTACCATTTTTAGTCTCTCAAAAGCCAAATGACGCAAGTATTAGCAGAATTGTTTTATGCATTACGATTTGAAACAAGATCTTGTGCATATGTTTATATTCACATGTCAATAACTTTTTACTCAGTAGTTTAACATGCTGTCCTGAAAATATTAACAGCATGATCACTGATTTCTTATGAGTGTCTTTCAGCCCTAATGCAGAAAACTGTTTTCGGATACTTTGCACCTGCATGCAGTTTAAATTCAATATTTTGTTTAATTCTGAGCATGGTGTGCCTGCAGTTTATCTTGCACTTTTGTCTCAGTGCCTTCAATGTGTAATAAGACTTTACTCACAGGATCATAGAATCATAGGAGGTTACTAGGCTAACCCACTTTCCCAAGGGTGTTTGGTTCAAGTAGACACTAAAATCAGCACCTGTTGCCCCTGCCCAAGAGGGACACAGGTGGAACCCCCAGGGGGAATTTCTGGTTACCCTTCCAAACTTCCAAATTCCACTTAAATAGGGCCAACAAGGGGCTTTGTTTAACATGAATAGGAAGCTTGTTCCAAAAGTGGGATTATCTCTGTGAGACAAATATGTCTTTCCACCAAGTTCTGTTGATGTCACATACCAGGTTAAGGTCCTTTGAACAAGTGACCCTATGCCATTAAAGATGGGTCAGAGATTGCTCTATATGCAAGGCACAGGTCACCTCTCAGCAGTCTGTATGACACAGAGTAATGTGACAATGATTTCATCCACATAAGACAGATCTTGAAGGCCCTGAATTTTCTTTGCAAGGAACCTTTGTGGTCTCTACAGTTGTTGCATGTGTTTGGAAAGGAACACACCAAAGAGAGCTTTGTACTCTATTATTGGCCTGATGAGGGAAGAGTACAGGGGGCTTATAACCTCTTTTTTTCTGGAGGCAATGCCTTTATTTATGAGGTGAGCAGTATAAAATGCCCCTCTTACCACTGTGGAGACATGGTGATTGAAGTTAAGGTTGCTGTTAATCTGTGTGCCTAGATCTCTTACCACTGACTGTGTGTTTAGGGTATTGCTGTTGATGAGGTAGTTTGCAAGAATATCACCCTTGCCGAAGGGGGTGATAATGCATTTTTTTGCATTAAGTTTAAGACCATGACTTTGGCACCAGTCATTAGTCTGAATAAAACCTTCTTGCAAGATGTTGACATTGCTAGAGGTTTCAGTGATTGCTCCCAGTTAGCAGTCATCAGCAAAGTTTGTCAACCACAGTCCTTTAGTTTTAGCCTGTACTTCGGAGAAGTAGATTCCAAACAGGAGGGGTCCCAGAACTGATCCCTGTGGAACACCATTGGTTACAGGTCTGCTGGAGGAGGTGGAGTCCCCTATTTTGACTGTATGAGTTCTATCAGTGAGCTAGTTTGCAGCCCACCTGACAGTATATGGGTTGATACCCAACTGGGTGAGTTTATCAATGATGCCTGAGTGGGGGATTTTGTCAAAGGCCTTGTCTAAGTCTTGGTAGGCCGTATGCATAGATTTGTCCTCATCTAGAGCTTTGGTGACTGTCTCAAAGAAGTCCACCAAGTTTAACAGGCATGATCTCCCCTTGACAAAGCCAAACTGGGTGGGGTCGAGTGTTTGGAGATTTCCTATATCTTTGTTAATAAGGTTCATGATGATTCATTCCATGTCCTTGCAGACAAGGCTGGTCAGGTTAATGGGTTTATAGTTCCTGGGGTCCATGGATGCACCCCGTGACTATAGCTGTTATTCATTTTGCTGGGACGAAGCCAGTGCTAGATTAAATTACACAACCTTTTTCAGAGCTTTGATTCGCAAATTTGAATACATTGTTTTTTTAAAATACCCATGTCATTGATTGAATTTTAATGGTCTGATGAAGCAGCGTCTTGCTGTAAAAGCACTTACTGATAATAAAAGGGTTAACATACTTGCTCTCAGCCATTCCAAAAGCTGCCAGGATTCAGTTAATATCCCTTGCAACAAATGGCTGACAATGATGGGTGAATGATGCAGCAAGCAACCAATTGCTACCCCTTCCATCTTGGAGAGGTGTGAAGGACTTCACCATAGTCTGCTGTAGCTTAGTGGAGGCTAGCAGGGTGGAAGGTGCTGGGTAGAAAAGGCTTTGCTGGGGCAACACCACCAAATGGATAACTGTATGCAATTAAAGCAGAATAAGTTTCATTGCTAGTGTAATTACTTGTGACCTGTTCAAACAATAATGTTTTAAGCCTTTTTAAACAAAATTAGTGAGAAAGCATTTTTTAACTTTTAACATGGCGAGTTCCAAACTATTGAACCATGTACTTTGCTGGCTTTATAGCAATGTATAAAAAGCAATCTTTAGGTCCAAAGACCAAACAAAACTTGATCTAAGTGATTATGTAAAAATGTTAAAAGCAGATTTTTTTAAAGCTGTATAATAACTGAAATGAATTAATTTATGGATTACTCAGTTGATGAGTAATGTTGAACTCATTACTGGAAGCCATCCAACTGCAGCAAGAGTGTCACAGTGAACCTAAAGTCTGGGAGTGCTTGTTACAAATATACATATTTCTTTTGGGTGGTCTGTAGTCTCTTCAGATGCTTACATATATATGTAATAATGTAGTCTGTGTATTCTTCAGTACATCATCTCATTTAGTTGTATATAATTTATTCTAATTTGTATGTATATCCCCAAAAATATTAACTAATTTAGTTACATTTATCTGTAAATTAACTCATCTAGTTACATTTAGTTTACTCTGTGTACTTCTAAGTTAATACCCCAAAATCAGTGGACAAAAATGGTAGGTCAGTCTTCTTGTTTCCCCTCTGCTACCAGCCTCTTAGCACTTTGTATCCTCAGTCAGTGAGGAAAGTGTCTTATGCTCACAGATAACAAATTCATACTCAAAAAAAATTATTATTTCTCTGAGCGATACCAGTGTTTAATTTGGAGACTTCCCTCTCACCAAAAAACATGGGCTGTGAGCAGCACAGCCTCTATCACAACCTAAATAAAATCACATTAAAACATGAGGCTGTAAAAAATCTTTACCACAGCCTCCTAAAGCTAGAAAAACTGGATCTCAGTGACATTTCAACACCTCACCTCCTTCATGCACACTAACAGCAAAGAGTGACCAAGAGCCAAATCACTTCAAATCTACTAATCCAAACCAATATAGTAATAAAAATGCCACAGCAATAGATGACTCTGTAGACTGACTGTTCAAAAGCTGGACAACAGTAGAATCATGCTGTATTGTCTTTCAGGAACCAGCATCTCTGATGTCACAAGGGTCTAAAGACCCTTTCAGCTGACAAACATAACTACAACTGGTGGTGGTCTATGTGACAGTGAATGGTTTAGGATACAAAACACCAAGGGACATGCAAAAAGAGATGTTGGAACTTTCTATGCATGTGACAAATGAAGGCATGACACTGGTCCCGGAGTGGAATCCTTCCTTTTTCAAGAATAAAGCCTAGATTCAAACAAAAGATAATTGGCTTCAGCAACTGGTTAAAATATTTGGTGTCCAGGGAGATCAAGTAATATCATCAAAGGAGCAGATTCTTCACAGTCAAACCTGTTTTGCAAAGAATGGCCTGCATCACTCCTCCCAAGGCTTCCTCATACTGGATAAATCCTTTGCTGTTCCCACATAGTTGGTAAAAGAGAGACTGGACAGCAGATGCCTTTTCTTTTCCTTTCCTTTTTTTGTCTTGTCTTATCTTTTCTTTTCCTTAGACTGGAATACTTCTGTATGCTTTTCCACTCTTTCCACTAATATCCAGAGTCATTCTGAAGATTTAGAATGACTCTCCAAAGATAATTGTGGTGACTCCCTTCTGGCTTATTGGAAATGGCCAATGGCCTACTCACACAAGACAGGGGGTGGTTGATAATCCCAGCTCCAAACAGCTGCAAGTAACTGCCTGGATGATAAGAGTGTTAATAACTTTTAGGGACCTATTTACTTAGGACAAGCAGTAAGTATTAAAGGAGTCAAGAAAACCAACTACTAGGAAATAATACATTAATAAATAGAAAAGATTTTCTAGTTGGTGCCAAGACAAGAGCTAGGAACCTTTTAAGTTTAGTGTTTCTTTGGTCCCGCATTATTTGTTTGAGTTACTATCTCCGATCTGTCTTACTGTTCCATTAAGGTAAATTTTCCACCATTTCAGCATGTCTGGATATCCCTTTCATAGATCCATAGATTGCTACTAGGCTAACAACCCAGGGGGCCTTTGTAAGCCTAGCCAAGTTTTCACAAAAGAATAACAGTGCCCTGTATCCAAATAGGACATTGAGGGCCAAGCATTTATAAGTTAGCTCTGTCCATAAGGGACATGGGTTTCAGACCCAGTTTAAATTTCCTATTCCACATCCACTGGTCTATAAACTGGGTAATAGACAAACTCAGCTTCATATGGATGGAGGCCTGTTCCATAGGAAGGTCTGCCTCTTGGACACATATCTGTATCTCCAGCATGTTCTGTTTAAGTTACAAACAAAATACAGGTCCTTAAACCTTGTATTTCTTGTACTGTTTCACTTACAAATATGCAAGAGATACATAAATGTGGAGTTTGCAGATCCCTTGTAAGCCAGACATGCCCCTCAGCAATCTGTAGAAGACTGAGTAGAGGAAAAGGGCTTTAAAGCATTCTGCATAAGGCAGATTTGCTATGCCTTTTATTCTTTTTGTAGGGGACCTCTGAGGTCGCTGTAGTTGCTGCATATGCCTGGTCAAGTACTTACTGAAGGGAGCATTGTACTCTATTACTGGTCTGATAAGGGTGGAGTAAGTTGGATAATGACCACTTTGGATATGGATGCTCTGCTCATACTTATAAGTTGCGCAACATAAAAGGATTTCCTTACCACTGTGGCCATGTGGTGGTCAAAGGTAAGGCTATTGTCTATGTGTGTACCCAGATCCCTGACCACTGCATTGATTCTTAGGGTTTTATTATCAACATGGCAATTATTTGGGATGATTGACTTCCTAAAGGCTACAATTATGCATTTCTTGGCATTGAGTTTAAGACCAAGGTTTTGGCACCATTTGTTAATCAGAGATAGGTCTTCAAAGCAATCTCGTGAAAATATTTTTGAAAGGGGTGTTGCAAACTAACCCTTCTAATAAACAGGTGGCTTCTCCTTTGGATCTTAACCTTCTCTTGGAAAAATAAGTATTGCTCCTTTTGAACCGGCTCATCAGGCTGACTTATGGTTTTCAACATAGAAAATAGTCTTTCCAATTGCTCTTACTTCTGCAAGAAAAGTATCTGAGTTGCAAGTGCTCATGGTAGATTAACTTTATCTCATTTACTACAAAGACAGGGTTTTCTTAAGGAGTAATCTTTCATTTATGCCTAAAGTGATATCCAAGTTTACTTTGAGCCAGGCAATTCATCTCCCTGTCTTATTTCCAGAACCTAAAAATGAGGGAGAAATGATACTGCATACAACAGATTTTCACAAACAACTCAGATAATATCTTGACAGAACTAAACCTTTTAGAAACTTTGATCAGTTGGTTATTTCTTGTAAATGTAAGAAGAAATGAAAACCTGTGTCAAAGCAGACTGTTGCCAAATGGTTGTCTCATGCTATTACCTTTTGGTAAGGCATTTGCAGACAAGGGTCAAGGCTCATTCCACCAGGACCTTGGCTTCATCTGTGGCTTTTTAGAAGGGGTTAGATTCTAGAATTAACAACTTGTTCCTCTGTACATACTTTTACAAAGTACTACAAACTAGATTCCTTCACCAGTTCTACAACTGTCTTTGCTAGGACCATTCTCCAGGGACTCTTCATCTTTCCTCTTCCCAGTCAGTAATAAACTATGGTAGTATACCCAGATAGGTAAGGCTACTGCAACAGTGATCAATATGATGAACATAGTACAGTTGTGCAAGTAAACTTACCATAACAGCAGCTGCTCCCTCCATCCCCCTTATTTTTGTATGTTTTCATTGCCAATGTGAGGATTTCTTTTTATACTTTCCTGTCATTGACATTTTCAGGGCTGTAGCAACCCTCCCTCTCTCAATTGACATGAAAGCTCTGAAGGGCTTAGCACCAAAACCTCAAATTTTCTTCAGCTCAACTCAAGCTGATAAAAGGTTTGGACACATGATAGATGTCCTTGAAGTTTTGGAAGCTGGCTAGCTGTTACATCCTTAATAGGATATAACTCATATAGCTACTGCAGTAGAGATCCTTTGGACAGCTACTGTTATGGTAAGTTTACTTACACAACTGTACTTTTTTGACTGCCTTAAACAATAATGTTGATGTTTCTTTTCCAAGCAACCAGAGAGATTTTTGCAATAACCAACAGTGATGGGTTCCTAGGTTATCCTATGAATATATAGTTGCAAATTGTTTTGATATTTTTTTCTGTATGATGGTACTTGTAGGAAAATGAAACACAGTTAGTGTTAGGGAATATTCCAGCTTAGACTCCCTTGTCCGCCTTCAGTAAACCAGGACATCCCAAGCACTTGCCCCCCTCTCCTCATCTCCAGGGAGTAGGTCATTAATGCCCTCTCAAAGGCAAAAAATACAGCCTCCATGGACTCTAACAACATCCCTGGTTGTGTCCTACATGAACTCAGGCAAGAGCTCTCAGCACAACTAGACACCATATTCAACCAAAGCCTGTGCACCAGCTTTGTCCCAGCAGAATGGAGGACAGCCATTGTCACCCATCTACACAAAGGTGGAGCGTCCACCAACCCAGGCAATTATAAGCCTATCAGCCTAACTAGCCTGATCTGCAAGACCATGGAACGCATTATCACGGACCTTATAAACAAGGACATTGGCAACCTCCAAACGCTTGATCCCACACATTTTGGTTTTGTCAAAGGGAGATCATGCCTGTTAAACCTGGTTGCCTTCTTTGAAACAGTCACCAAAGTCATGGATGAGGGCAAGACAGTGCACACCATCTACTTTGACCTAGCCAAAGCCTTCGACATTATTCCCCACTCGGGCATAATAGATATACTCTCCCAGCTAGGCATCAACCCATATGTTACCAGATGGGTAGCTAACTGATAGAACCCACTCAGTCAAAATAGGGGAAGCCACCTCTAGTAGTAGACCTGTAACAAGTGGCGTACCCCAAGGATCAGTCTTGGGGCCTCTACTGTTTGGGATATACTTTTCTGAGGTGCAAGCCAAAATGAGTAGTCTGTGGCTGACCAAGTTTGCAGATGACTGCAAGGTGGGCACTGTCATAAATTCCCCTAGTGATGTGAACATCCTCCAAGAGGGCCTTACCCAAACTAATGACTGGTGCCAGAAGCATGGCCTCAAACTGAATGCCAAGAAATGCATCATTATCCCCTTTGGGGAAAATGACGTCCACACGAATTATCACTTTAATAGCAACATACTAAGCATGCAATCAGTCGTGAGGGACTTTGGCACCCAGGTTGATAGCAACCTGACTTTTGACCACCACGTTGCCTCTGTTGTACAGAAGGCCTTCTACATGACCCACCACATAAATAAGGGTATTTCATCCAGGAACAAGGCGGTCATAGCATCTCTGTACTCCTCCCTTATCAGACCCATTATCAAGTACAATGCCCCCTTCAGCATGTACCTTGCCAGGCACATGCAGCAGTTGGAGAGACCACAGAGGTTCCTGACCAGGAAAATCCAGGGTCTCAAACACCTATCCTATACAGATAGGCTAAAAGCCCTGTCCCTCTACTCTGTCTCATACAGACTGCTCAGCGGTGACCTGTGTCTGGCATACAAGTCAGTCTCAGACTCAGCCTTGATGGAGTTATTGCATTTATGTAAGTTAAATTCCATTCACACAACCCGCACACAAGGCCTCAACCTGGTCTGTGACATTAATAGAAGTCGTTGGTGGGATAGATTTGTGTCCCAATGGCTCCCCTGTCTGTGGAATAGACTCCCTCTCCATGTCAAGCAGAGTACCTCACTAGCCCTCTTTAAGAGGAACCTGAACAACTGGATGGGAAACAAATAATATCCCCCTGGGATCCCATCTGTGTCCCTGCTGGACAGGCAAAACAGGTGCTGACTTTGTGAGAACATGGGTGAAATTATTGGCTAGGCTTAGAAGGGCCACTGGGCCAATAATCTAGTATCGTCCTATGAACCTATGAATCTTAGCACCTATATTTATATTATATCAAATTTTTGTTATTTATCTGTTTATATCACCTGATTATTTCATATAAAAGATAAATTCAATTTAAGCTAGTGTATCTAGTAGCCCTTACTGATTTCATATAAAGACAAATTCTGTACCCAGTAGCCCTAACTTAGTACCTATTTCAGGCAATCCTGCAGTAGGTAAAATCTTCATTAATGCCAACAGAAAATGTCTCTTACCAGATATAACTACCAAAAAGATAAGCACTTTTTAAAATTATAATGGAAAAAAGGAAAACAGAACCTGGAACATAAATGCCCTAAGTAAGCAGTCTAATAACAGGAATGAAAGAACCATAAACAATGAAAGCAGAAAAATAAACCACATTCAAAGCACCCTATCTGTCTTACCTGGTTAGCTCAAATGTCCATGTCTGTTCAAGATCCCAGACCTAAAGCTGGAATGGGAAAAGAGAAAAGCAGAAACTGGGAGTTGGGGTGCTTGCTAACATTAAGGGTACAGTACTTATTCAACCTCAGTATAGAACAAATTTGCTAAACAAGGTCATCCATTATGACTTTAGATATATTTCATACTTATCCTTTGGACAATAAAAGCACTACATGGGGAAGTTGGATGAACTGATGATGTACTTCACTTTAGCATGTACTAAACTGCACGCAAAAGCAAGGGCACATTTGTATAGTATTATCCTGTATGTCATCAGTGTGGTCAGACTTCTGTTCCTAAATCTGTACAGTAATAAGATAAGTACTAAAATTGATGCGTATTTGCATGAATGCTGAAAGGCTTTGATTTTTGTTTCTTAGTTCTTGGCAATACTACTGACAATGTACAGGCACATCAGTAGCAACAATCAAACTAGCCATGCTAATGCTTATCAGTAAAGTATTACCACTACAATAAAGCTCTTTCAGTACTGTACAAAAAGACTACTACACATACACACATCTAATTTATACAGATCTGACATTTTCATGACAGAATTTGTAAAAGGTAGGGTGTGGAAGTTATTACACTAAAATAAATGTTTCTTGGCAGGACTGAACCTTTAAATTATATTTAACAAATATTTGTTGAGTGAAGCAATATGAGCCAAGCACTGTGAAGCAGAGTTATGTTGAACAATGCCCCTTTTAGCAAGCAAGCAAGCCACCTCACCAGTGACTTTTGACACAGAAAGCTAAAATTCTATGTAGTAGTAAAACAGTTTAAGCTCTATAGTCCAAGTTTGATCAGGTGCTTCTTAATAGCCCTTAAAATACAGCATCCTACCTTAGTATGGAACTCTAACTTGGCTTTTCTGTTTAGCTCTACTCTCCCTTTAGACCAGCTGACAATGGTTGCCAACGAGTCCAGATACAAAACTGACATGCTGGGCACTCATTGATAGCAGCTGGGTGACACAGCAACAAACTGTCAGGTACAAACATAATTAGTCATTTATTCATTTATTTATTCATGTTCCCTCTTTTATACTGACATTCTCTTGCTGAGTATCTTGTTTTTCCTTCTTGCAAATTCACTAGGACAAAAAAGTCCTCTTTTGGAATTCAATGTGATGAAAAAGCACCACAGTTGATTGCCTTGGTCTGGTCTACCCAGTTGTTCTTCCTGCTGCCTAATCCTCATTTGCTAATCTTCATCAATGACAGGCTGCAACTACTTGTTTTAATATTTATCCAGGGAAAGCATTGACACATTGCAGTACATATTCAAAAAAAGCTTGCCTGTTAAGAGCTGAAAAGTTGTATTATAGTCCACCTATTTTTGTAAATTGTGCCATAATAGTCTGTAAACATTTGTATTACAAAATGGATGTATTTATTTCAGTGATACTCTCAGCCTTGATGTTTTTTCACAAACAGGGGACGTTATTTTTCTGTGTAGCCTTATGACTCCACACCTACAGTGATAAGAGGTTCACTTTGTGTGATCAAGGTAAATTTAGCTGGCTTTCTGTGATCCTCTCTTCCCTTAGCATTCAGTTTCACTCTAATCCATTTAGCATACCTACACTATCCTAAACTTCCTGACAACTATGCTGACTTCCAATAGGTCACTACACTAATACTAGTGACTCTGGCATCTTTCAGTGGTATAAACTAGACGCATCATACTATTTTTATATCCGTCATCACTTACACAGTTCCCTCAGTAGGCTGCTCCTTGTGTGCCCACAAACCTTTATTCCTGTACTGTCTTTTTTATTTATTCATATACAGTACAAGTCCACTACACACAAGCACCTCTTATACAGGAAAAACATGAGAGTACTTCATGGATACCCGACATAATGAGAGTCATGCAGTATGCACGTGATGAATCAGGGTTTCAAACCTATGACTACAGAATTAAGTTCATAATCAGCTTACATTCTCAGTCTGCTATGCTATAATGCCAAACCATCATAAGTTGCTACTGCCAATACCACTATTATAATTGCTTCATGCTGCTTTTTGCTTGTAATAATAATTTGTTTCTTCCAGTAGTAAACAAGGACAACATATGCAACAGCTGTAGAGAAAGCTATAGCTACCTAGTAAATGAATTAAGAGGGCTGTCTAGCAAAGGAATTTAACTAGTATGTTCATATATGCTGTGCTATCACTAAATAACATTTAAAAGGCTCTACACAGATGAGCCAAGCAGGTCATCAAGATGAATATACCTGCCTGCTTTACTATATGTAAATGCAGAGAGATGCAGTCAAAATAGTTAAATTATTTATCTACATTTGATATTGATTGAAACAATATTAACATAAAAATAGCACTGTTTCATTGTTTGTCCATCTGCTATCAAATCACACTGTAGGTAGTTGTTCCTAGTACCAGACTACACCACAAACAGCTTAAGTACACGTTGCTAGCCACATGGCTTCATAACTTGAAAATCTGTGCAATAGAGACGTTCTTGGACCTCATCCAAATAAAGAATGCTGCGTGCACTGTTCATCTGGGAAAAGCAAACTGGCTAAACTCAGTGGTTCTCTTGAAAATATGGTTTCCCAAAAGGCTTTCCCATTCAGAGATAGTACTACCATACATGTCATTGGCTGCTTGTATTGTAGGTGATAGGATATGCTATTAAACTTGGCTTTTTTATCACTCCCTGGGCCAGGAGTGGTTAATTTGATACACACTATTCACTAGATATACAGCAGAACAATACAAAAGGCAGCTAATATTTAACTGTATTGTACAGAATGTCTCTTTTCAGAACTGTTGTTGTATCTTTCGGCTTTTCCCGGTTAGGGGTCGCCACAGTGGAACTCCGGTCCGCTAATGATTGGCAGTAGATTTTTACGTACCGAGTTGCCAGCTCTGACGCACAACCTTCAAAGAAGGTACGCCCATTCACGCATGTCTCCACACAGAAGACGCTTTAGCTGAGAATTGAACAGGACAACGTCTTACTGTGAGGCGATAATGCTACCGCAGCACCACCACCGCAGTTCGTCGCTTTTCAGAACTAAGTGTACAAAATAACACGTTTACAAGCAGCAAGTCAGCAATATCTGTATAACTTGGTTCATGTATTATTCATGAAGCTGTACTTCCTGTTTTTTTTTTTCTAACAGTGTTCTCTCTACCTTGGATAACAAACTTTAAGGAAATAAAAAAACTGAAGACAGTGTCCATCATAGATTCACACAATGACCAAGTCTGATGCTTCTAGTATATTTCAATGAGGGAAAAAAGTCCCAAAGGTATAGCAAGTCTCCCTAGCTTTTTCATCCACAGATGTTGCCAGTTTATAGTGCTGGATGACCTCATGGTTCATTTTCTAAACTGTTAACAAATGTGTGATAGGCCACTAGTGATATCTCTGGAGCATACCTCTTAACCTGGAAACATCAAAAGTCTGAACAAAGCCCCAGGAAAAGTAGGTACAGCTGGCCAAAAATGTGTATTCTGATTAACATAAAATTTACATATCTAATTATGTAACCCCACCCACTCCTGTGGAATTGTGGGATACTAGCATTCAAGCACAAATTGAAGAACAGACAAAATATTTAACATAAAATATAACCAGAACAATAATGTTTTGTTTATATAAACTTTTGAATGTGTATCAAACTTTGAACTTGTATAAAACTAAAATACAATTTTCTTTTATAAAAATAAAATAAACAGCATTGAATCGAGAGAGATTTTGACAGCTGACAAACAACAGCAGACCCCATGTAGAAAATCAGAAAAAAAGCGGAGGTAGTGATTTAATTCCAGTCAAGCTTGCATTGCACTAGTTAGCTAGATTATGAAAATTCACTGGCTTTTACCTGCTCAGGAAAAAAAAAGATTGTTTTGGTCTATGTACATGTTTTTGGTCTATAGTTTAGACAGCTCCTCATGGAACTTTATATTTCATTGTTTCATCTACAAATAAAGTGCCTGTTGCCATTGAAAAATAAATTGCTTATGTTACATTAAAAAAAATGACAAGCTAATAATATTGCAGTAGGGAATGGATGGCAAACTGATAACAGGATCATAGTTACTAGGTATCTCCTCCAAAGGAAGACATTCTCAGGACTGCAGCATCCATCCCCTTTAAAGGTACAACACAGGACAGTATCAGCAATCTATCTACATACTGTGGGAGTAGAACCCACAGCCTTCTGCATTAAAAGCAAGTGCTGCTAACAATACAAACAGACTTGGCATAAGCAGCACTAAACTTATCTTCCCCTGAAGCTCTCAGCTCCTTATAAAATCTATTTGACACTCAACTATATCTCAACTTTGCAGCACAAGAAATCTGAAAAAAGCCTAAATTTATTGGGGCTGAGGGGCAAAGGCCCAAAAACCAGGTGCACATTTTAAACATTGCTTGTATAAGTTTCTAGAATAAAATGTTTTGTGTTACCATGTGTTTCCTGAAAGATAGGAAGACTGAAACTTAAATGGCTGTCATTAGTTAATTCATTTCTCACTGATTTGTCAGAAAACCACACATTTTAAGAAGAACAAACCAAAAGTATTCCCGACATTCTGTGAAAATACGATTCAAGAAGTTGAGCCCATACCTCTCAAATGGTATGGGAATTTAGGCTCTTGCTTCTTGGACCTAAGGTACAGGGTTTGAGCCTGAGTAACACTCACCACCAAGTATACTTAAATGGGGCATTACACACATACACACACACACACACACACACACACACACACACACACACACACACACACACGAGTGAATTGAAAATGCAACCCTTACAAATGTAGAGCAGCAATCCCCTGTTACGGACTTACTTAGAATTGAATACAGCAACACTCACTGGCAGCAGAAAATGGTTTAAATTTGTGCAGACAGACAGAAGAACAGATGCAAGCTGCCCCCCCACTCCCACCCCAGCTACACACATGCATGCCTGCAAATAACAAACTGCATTTTGTATTCTTTTTTTTTTTACCTGGAGGCTTTTCTCATCCTGACCTGTGGACATGAGTGGGTGAGTGCTGGGCAGACTCTGCATAAGCGTGCACAGCGAAACTGTGCTCATCTTGATGCCATGCTGCTGTATTACTTGTTTCCCTCCAAAACAGTTCAAATATCTTACCGAGATTAAGTCCAACAGGCAGTCTGCCACACAAAGCTGATGTCATCACGCACACCCCTGTAGGCTGTCAATGCCTGCTGATGTCAGCCATAAATTTAAAGCTTTATGTATGTGTGTGTGTGTGTGTGTGTGTGTGTGTGTGTGTGTGTGTGTGTGTGTGTGTATATATATATATATATATATATATATATAAAAAACATAATAAAAAAAATCAGGAATTAAAGGGGCCACTCAGAAATTTGTGGCACCCCATTATTTTGCCCTCAAAACTGGTAAGTACTGAGGAATTTGGTACGGTTGAGAGGTATGCTGTGGAGCAGTGTTTTACAGCATCTTATCTCCTCCATGGTATACAGGTTCAGTTACTAACATAGGAGTCATTGGAAAAATTCATAAGGAACTAACACACTGCATCTAGGTTTTAACATTAATTTTAGCATAACAGTGTCATTTAAGTGTTAGGTGTTCTCAAACTGAAAGCTTTATTAGAACTTGGTGAATATGATTTGGCCCATCTTTATTAATTTATAACTAAGGTCAGCGTAGACTATTCCTAATGCTTTTAGATTTCCACTGTAAAATACTTCAAATTAGATTTAAATACATTGCACACACTAACTGAAAAGAAGCATGTTAAACATCACATTATTAATTTCTCATCAAAGTGGTAATCATCAAATCATATTTATAAATTGCACTATACATATGCAACCATGTATCAGTTATTTCCAGTTCCATTTTAAGCAAACGTCACTGTGGAAAGATGCTAATGGTTGATATCAACATTATCCCCCGGATTTACTAATCTTCCATGCAGGACTAATCTAGTCCTGCACGGAAGCAGCAGTTTAGGAAGAGGACGGCAGTGCGCCATGCATATTAATGAAGGCATGCTGCTTGACCTCCTAATCCTACATGGAGCGTGGACGAGTGCAGGGGGCATGTCTGAGAGTAGAAGTTGCCTTTAAGAGAACCACAGGACATTTTAAACCTCTATTTTATAGAGGTTTTACTAATGTTGTGACTGAACTTGATTCTAGTTCTCAAGTTGGCAATTCTAATGACAATTTTAGCACTAGTTTTTTGACCATTTATACATGTGAGTCTCAATTTATCAGAAACATTTTATTCAATAACTGGGCTTTAATTTTAGAAGACCAGAAATTGATGCAAACATTGGGAATGCAACCAGGAATTATTTACAAAAGAGGAATTAATGTTAAAAATCTTTCAGAAAGGGTCCATAATAACACCACATATAATAGGTGTAATGTTGGAATGGTCAAATGTGGGTGATGTAAATACTGCTGTCATATAAAAACAGGTGAGCATTTTCAAGTTAGACATAAAAAATATAGGATCAGTGGCAAATTTGATTGCAATTCTCAAGGAATAGTGTATCTTGCTACATGCCAAAATTGTTTGGCTTTTTATATAGGTAAAACCAAAAGGGCATTTAAACAGTGTATTTACGAACAGGTGGTGGTGCTGCGGTAGCGTTGTCACCTCACAGTAAGATGCTGTCCAGTTCGATTCTCAGCTAGAGCGTCTTCTGCGTGGAGACGTGCGTGAATGGGCGTACCTTCGTTGAAGGTTTGTGTCAGGGCTGGTAACTCGGCACGTAAAAATCAACTACCAATCATTAGCGGACTGGAGTTCCGCTGTGGTGACCCCTAATCGGGAAAAACCGAAAGACCCAACAACATTTACGGACATATATACAGCATCTCTCAAGGTGCTGATAATAATGCTTTAGCCCAGCATGTGATCATGTATCCAACAGACAAGTTCCTGTTTACTGTGATAGATCAGGTCAAGAAGAACATTAGAGGGGGACCATGGGAACTTTTTTTAGATAAATGCGAATTATTTTGGCAATTTAGAACCAATGCATACAGTTCTCCCGGTTTAAATGCCATGTGTTCCACCAAATGTCTCCTTAAATTAAAAACCCTAGAAAGATAATATTTTAGGTTAGGTGACAAGGGGAAATATTTGCTTCATATTTTTATTTGTTAGTGGATATATAGTTTTACAGTATTCAATCATGTATTGTGTTTGCAGGGTAATTTTAGTGCTTTTTAGCACCACACTTCAAGTTATGTGAACCAAATATATATTTTTAATAATCTTATATTTTAGTCAATGTTGCTTTAAGAAAGTGGCGGGTTTTCTGGTGATTTAATGAAATGATTAATTGATTTCATGAGTTTAAATATCATCTGTAGGCTGGGTCTTTTGTCTGAGGAAGTACAATCTATCTACTTGTATGAAAGCGCTAACTTACTTGATAATAAACAGAGTTTTTTACCTTTGGTTTGCCTTTTTGTGGATTTTACAGTTTTTCGTTTGGTTCCAGTTCGTGTATGTTATATATATATATATATATATATATATATATATATATATATATATATACACACACACACACACACACACACACACACATATATATATATATATATATATATATATATATATATATATATATATATATATACACACACACACACACACATATATATATATATATATATATATATATATATATATATATATATATATGTGTCAATACATGTCCCATGTCCCGTGCCATGACATGTGTGAGATAACATCACACATCAATACACAACATATCTACACACCAGTACATGGCTGCAAAATGGAGTGTGGAGTGTGGTGTGTAACCCATGTTGGGAACACATCCAAAATTGTTTGAGAAGGTGGGATATATATGTTGGTGAAGGGTATTAGGCACATATTGATATGTAGGTTTGGTTGGGTGACAAACAAGACAGCATGCAGGGCTGGTATATGACACATGTAGTGGTTAAACACTGTGGATGGGTAGTTCCATTTGGAATGTGGAGGCCATTGAGCATCCATATGGGAACAAAGGGAACATGGTGCCCACCCATGGACAGTCATGACAGCATCTACATGGTCATAAAGGTGCCTGGGCTGTGGGCTGAGCAGGAGGAACATGCATGTCTAACCTTGTATATGTGTACTGAATGCCTCCAGGTGATGTATCACATACCCCATGTCTCTGTGGAGCTCCATATGCGCAAGACCCTGGACCTAACTGTGTGACAGACATGTGTCTGTGTGTGCTCCATGGGGGTGGGGGGTGACACCATCCCCTGAGGTGGATCCACATGAAGGTAGTTCCTGAACAGTAGATAATGAGGTTCCATGGTGGGTCACGGATGTGATGTGGACTGGTAACATGTGAACATTAGGTGGGAGTGGTGTTCCTGCTGGCAAATAACCCCTACACATACTGTTGTGCAACTGTCATGGAACATATGTGGGTTGTAATAGTTCACACAATCCCAGAGCATGCATAGATATCCCCAATAACACAGAATGGCACATGTGTAGCAATCACATAGCAAGCATACCACATGCATATGTGGAAACATAGTGGCAGTGACAATGGCATGCAGGTGAAATACTCTGTAACAGCCCAGCAACTCTAGTGTCCCCACAGGGAGCATGTCTATAAACACATAGCAGAAAGTGTTGTACAATACAATACATGTCCCAATGGTAGATAAAACAGAGACATACCACTTACATTGTGTGAACATTAAATTGGAGCTGATATGGTGGTGGGAGACTATGTGTATTGTATTATGGTAAACGTGCCATATGAGTTGCTCAGACATATTTCCATCTTTATGTCTTTTAGGGAGTATGGCACACCTAAGGAATCCCACTTACAGTGCCGCTGAGGATGACATAATACTCACCAGCATCATCCAGCACTACCAGCTGCTGTTCTTAAGGACAAGCCAGGACCAGCATGAGCAGACTGCCATGTGGAACGATGTGGTCTGCAGGGTGAATGAGGTGGGGATGCACAGCCGTACATCTGAACAGGTCCGCCATCATTGTAGTGACCTGCTCCACCATGTACATCGCCGTGCCGCTGCCATGCGGGGTGACCACCTTGCAATGGGGGGGGGGCATAACATCCATTCCCCCCTCACCAGAGTGGAGGAGCTGCTCATGAGCCTGGTGACACCTGCCCACTCACAAGAGCTACAGACATATACAGTCATGGAGGTGGGTGCTACCCACACACCAGACACAGAGCAAGCAGGTAAGGTTCCAGGGCATATCAGTAGACCACTGTTGTGTATGCATCTGTACAGGTAGATCATGCATATGTGAGATGTGGAGTCTTTTGCTGTGTAGTACTGATAAGCAGTTGTGCATAATCTGTAGTACTGTGGACTTCAGCTGTTGTTTTACTGTAATATTGCACCCACCCTGTAGCAATGCCACAGCTGTGGCCACTGATATCAACTCTATCTCATCTTAATGTAGGTACCTCTGGGATACCATCAAGGCAGCGGCCGGATGCCAGTGAGTATGGTTTAAGGTTATGCTTGGCAATTTACTGTGCATGTCATAGTTAAGGTGTAGGCCATGTACACATCTAACACACCTACCTATAATGCATGCTGTATATGTTCACTGACAGAGCACACACCTCACTAATGGAATTACCAGCCTCAAACACATGCAATACACAGACCATCTCAGACAACTGTGGCTACACTCCAGTGCACATTGCCCAGGCACAGCTGACATCTGCCTAACATACACAGCTATGTCATACACAGAGCAGTTGAACATGCTACACATAAAGAAATCCCACTCCCTCTGCAAACACACGCTCCAGGGTACTAAACTTCATCAACACATTACACAGAACATACTGGAAGGATAGGGCCCTGTCCTGGGGAATTCCCACACTCTGTAACAGGCTACCCATTCATGTCAGGCAATGCTACTCATTGGACCTCGTTACAAAAACACTTGACAGCTGGATGGGAAATGGGGACTTCACCCTGGATAGTACGTCTGTGCCACAGCCTGACAGGAGCACAGGGGAATAACATTATTGGGTGGTGCATGGCTAGGAACGCCGGTGGCTAGGCTTATGTAGGCCTCAGGACCAATAGACCAGTACTCACCTATGAACCTATGTGTACCACAAGCAACTTCAGCCAGAGCTCAATACAGATATGACCTGCATAATGGTGGGACATTGCCAAAGACATGTGTTGCAATGTGATCTGATGTACTAGCACCATGTTGGGGAAGTCCTGGAAGTTGCAGTTATGATGCATGTGCTGCACAATCCACACCTCACCCCAACCCAGGGATGACATCCCCATCTGTATAATGCTGGTGCCACTGTACACCTGCATGTTTGCCCTGCATTGGCAGGGAATATGCCAGTACACATGGTGTTCCTAGTTTGGGATACTGCAATATGACACATGTGTAGGCCACAGATATCGAGCATTTGCAGTATAGCAGGAGATGGTGAGGGTGTGTCATCCTGCAACACAACAGTGCACTGGAGGGGAGAGACAAACCCACTGAGAATGGGTCTGTCTGCACATAGTCAAGGTCAGGAAGTGTGTAGACATAACCCTTACTCCACGGCACTAGTGATGGTACTGTATGACCTCCGAGGGCTGTGCATGTGTTTAGCATGCAAACATGGAGGTTTGGGGAACATTTGCAGGCCTAACTGACCAACTACTGGCTCATGATGATGACCTATGCTACTATACCCCTGCCAGGTATAGTGACCGCAGTAGTACACATAGCAGTTATTGCTACACACCATCATGATATGTGTGTGCACACATATGCACCCACAAATGGCATGCATCTCAACCAGCATCTGTACAACTGACACATATGGCCTGTAATGAAATTGACTGCCTAGGTCATATGTCACATGTCAGGTATGTTTAATGTTGCCATATGCAGTAGTGTTGCACCATGGCATGTCATGGAAGAGAGTGCCATGTCAATAATGGTCTCTATACTCACCATAGGTACAGTACATTGTGTCTGTGGTCGGTTTAATGGTATTCTATCACTCATACCTGCACCACTGATGATGACATCTGTGAATACACATCAGGCATTCACTAAACACATATGTCCACATATAATCCAGAAACACACAGAGGCTGTGAGCAGCAGAGGAAACATAACTGACACACAGATACACATTCTGCAATGGTGTGTACACCTGTGAGGTATGGTGCACAGTACATGCCAGGGTGTTGAACAGATGTACAGTAATGCTGTGAACATGGGTGCAGTGTGTTCCAAGTGGAGGGCCATCACCTACTAACAGAAGCCATGCATCACAGCCATGTATAATGTTGGTAACGGGGATTGACTACAGTTGCATTGCATGCTGTTGAGCACCACATATCCTGCATACTGACATGTGTGGAATTACAGGTTTGTGTGTGATACTGTACTACACCATCTCCTGCTATTGTGTGTGTTATGGTGGTTCTGGAGCTGTCTGTAGGTGCTGTCTGGTGGAGTGTATGGGTTGTCATGTATGTCGACTGCATCTGTGTATGTCTGTGTGTGTGGCCATGTCTGCACACATGTGTGTGTGTGTGTGTGTGTGTGTGTGTGTGTGTGTGTGTGTGTGTGTGTGTGTGTGTGTGTATGTATGTACTGTTTAGCAGTGATGTACAGGTCTTACAGTCTGTTCCCTGTTTTCCCCTCACAGGTGGCGAAGTGGGGCTGGGTCCCTCCCACAGGGAATATGATGTCACTAATACAGACAGTGACCATGAGGATAGGTGTGCTGAGGCACAGGCAGGGTCATCAGGGGCTGCCGCTGGGCCACCAATTGACATCCCACAAGTATCCACCCCATCCACACACACAGTCACACTACCTCTACATACCTCATCACCATTGGCCTTAGCTGAGGGACAGTCTACATTTGGCATTGGCCAGGACAGTGTGGTATCTATGGCATGTGTGTCAGAACACAGCAGCCATAGCCAGATGTCCGGCAGGGTACCACATAGGCAGATGTTCAGGCGTGCTCGTCGGAGAACTGCTGGTCATCATGCCCCTGGCAGATGTGCCACATCTATATCAACCACACGCATGTTCCAGGCTGTCATGGAGGCACAGGCATGAATGGAATGGTACACCAGACAGGGTCTAAGGGCGCAGAGAGCTCATCACATCTCTGTAACTGACAGCATCCGTGACCTAGCAGGTGCCATTCGTAATTACACTGAGGTCATGGATAGACGGTGGGGTGAGACATTGGATCTCATCAATAATGTCATGTCCATGTGTCAGGACAGGGCGGGACGGTTGCGACGGCCACGTGGATGTCTGTCAGCAACACCAACAGCTGGAGGTCGCTGTGGATGTCCCACCAGTCACAGCCGCTCCCGTAGTGGCAGTATCAGCCCCAGCACTGTGGGGGGGTGCTGTCCACAGACTGTCATAGCAGACCATGTGCACATGGCCCTGGCCAGTCCTAGGAGGGACATGGATCCAGTGGACATCTGTCAACCTCGGGGGACAGTACCCGATTTGGCTTTGTACCTGATACTGCCTGTAGCACCCCTGCCAGGCACAGGTCCCGTGTCTGTGGCCGGAGACTGTGAACTGCAAACCCTGCCAGGTACAGTCTGCAGATGTCTCACAAATCCCTGTATAGGGCAGCACATGGTGGAACTGTGTGCATGCAGACACACACACACACATAAACAACAAACCTAGGACAACCACATACCTGTACACACAAAATCACCATTGGCCCATAACAGTACTCAACCCCCTCACACACACACACACACACACACACACACACACACACACACACACACACACACATTGTCAATTGTATGGCTCAGCCTAGGCCTCTGGCAAACCAACAATACACCCTGTGCATATGATGATACCTATGCCACATCCTGTCATCCATAACATCGATGCAGGGACAGGCTAACATGGTGCTGATGCACAGAGTGACTGTAGAACAGTGTAGCAATGGAATGCTGTGTAGCTTGTTGTCAGCAGTAAAGTAAAATGCTAATATCTTAGAAGATGTAGCTGTGCAGCCATGATGCATTATAGCTGTAATTAACAATGTTGTATTGTTTTCACCATTATCTATTCTGATTGTGTTGTGTTTGTCCATGTGCCACATGGCTGATGGGTGTAGTCGTGTCAGCAAGCCTTCTACAGTGGATACCAGTAAGTGTGGTGGGTGGTACACATGACATGGCTGGGTACAACACACAGATCCTTTAGTTTGGATGCAGTACAGATACAAGACTGTACACATGGAGGTATGTTTCTGTGCAGGTAACACATCTGTTGCCCATGTAATCCCACCAAGACAGGATAGGCACAACCACACATTGCTATATATGTAGTCTGTAGTGTGGATGACATTGAACATATTAACAGCAGGTTGTATGTCCCTTTCCCCACTCTACTGCGATCCTCACCTCAGTAACATGAGTGTGCCAGTGCCTGTGGCGTACCCTACCCTTAGGAGGGTGTGAGGCACTCATCTACTGTGAATGTTGTAAACAACAACTAACAACCTGATAACATACACTGTACATTATTACAAACAGCTATGTGGGGGGATAGACGCAACAGTAACTGCAGTGATGGTGGATGTGTCCACAACAGCCACACCCAGTGTGTTATAGCAACCCCATTAGGGCTGCACACCTCTACAGTGTGGAGGAGGACATTAGCACATCCATGACCTGTGAAGGACTGTATGTCAATGGGATGGCACCTGCGGAATGTTGGCATTTGCCAAGCAGTCCTGGTGGAAACATATTCTGTGAACGGAGGTAGATTCCTTAATATCTGCACACATTCCTACATGTGGGATGGTGTACAAAAGCCTGCTATGATCTACATAGGCATTGTGCACCTCCTAACCTTCATCTACACCTGTCATGATTATGTCAAGGAGGTATACCAGGTTCAGGTTGTACTCTCTGCCTTTGACAAGTACAACATTGGCGGGGTCCCATGTGTTAAGATTACCAGTGACATTGGCCATGGGTTCATTGTTGATATGTTCCATGTCCCTACAGACCAGGGTCATCAGGCTACTGGGTGATAGTTCCCAGCTGACATGGCGGATTTGTGGTCATCCTTGCCAACATTGGTAAATCCATTGTCAGGTGTAGGCCTGTTGGATCGTATGAAGGATCCCAGCTACTTACTGCGCCTGCCCAGGGGGTTCCCCCAAGCATGACACTTGACTTGACTGTACTGCATGATATGTTAGTAGTGCCAACCTGACATCCTACCGGTGGGATCGAGTACTATTAACATGTACTGCCCTTGTCATGTAGGGTCCTGGTTATGGGATCTGCTAAGGTTGGTAGTGTATTGCAGGCCAGACATGTTTGTCTGTGGGGGGGGATACCTATCCGTGCCAGATGTATGTTGTTTGGGTATCTCAAACCCATCAGTGGTGCATGTGGACATATATGTTGTTGTTATGTTCCCAATTTCATCTACAGATGTATGTCCATATATTCCTATATAGATATATATGTGTTTACCTTTGAAAGGGAGACAATTATTTCTTCGAACGGCCCTTTCTGTGAACTGAAAGGACCAATCCGTCATTTCTAATTGCACCACAATTCAAAACTCATCAAATCTAAAAGCAGCTTCACTGATTCTCAAACTACAAGTTGGAATACATATCGTAATGCAGGGGGAAAGCCCCCCTGCACCCTCCATCTGGGGGGCTGGGCCCCCCACAACCCACCTACTTTGATATACTAACTCCGAGTTCACACTACAGTAGGGAAGGGCAAATTTTCCCCATCCCCACTATAGTGCCATCCACACCCAAATTGCCGAATCTGCAATGAGCGAATGCATAGTGACATTTGCTCATTGCACATTCAATGCATTTATTGCAAGATTGTGCAATGTTGAAAACATACTTTCGGCCTTCCAGCTTTCGGAGACATGATTTTCTCCCTTTGAAAGGTGAACCATATAGGGTCTATATTATAAACACAAACGCTTACCTTATCGAATCCCTAAACGTCAACCCATCCTCATCGAACCGCATAAACACCAAATGCCCTAAACCGCGAAATTCAAAACATCGAACTATCATACTTGTCCCACCCCACTGCCCACTACATACTACCTACACAAACTAAATAAACCACATACATACATACACTAACCAAAACCCTACTTCTAACCCTAAACTAAACCCTACTTCTAACCCTACACTAAATCTTACATATACCACCAAGTATGCACTTAACCCGCACCCCAACCCTAAGGTCTGTAACTATCGCACACTTACCTTAAAAAGCTAAACCCAAACAAACTAAATAATCCACACACATACACTTAGCAAAACCCTACACTAAACATAACATACATTACCATCTATGCACTTACCTTAACCCGCACCCTAACCCTAAGGTTCGTGACTATTGCACACTTACCTTATGGAGGTATACCGCAGAAGGCCAACCATGATGATTCAGCATTTCCGGTTTCGTTCTTCTGGACTTTCGATGTTTTCACAGTTCAGTAAGGACGGGTCGACGTTTAGGGATTCGATAAGGTAAGCGTTCGAGTTACTAATATAGACCCAACCATATATGTATTTTTAGTGCTGTATATATGTGGACATATGGATGTATACATATATATCTATAGATGTTTGCATATCTATGTATATATGTATATATTGGCATATATATATATATATATATATATATATATATATATATATATATATAGGTATATATTTCTATAGCTATATCTACATATATAGATATGTTATATCCATTTAAATATGAATATATATACACACACACATACATCTACATGGTGCAATACATTCCCTGTAGTATTGAATACCTGGGCTGGATGATATGTATGTGAAAACATCATGATTATGCATATCTGCCATGACTTAGTGGTAAATCACTTTGTGTATGTTATGCAGGGTCCTGGTTTTGATCCTTGCAGGAGCTGTTTATTTTGTTGCTGGGCAGAACACGGCCCATTGGATACAGAGTGATTAAGGCACTTTAAAGCAGTTGTAAGTAGGTTTGCACGGGTTTGCATGACGGTAAGCACTCCTAACCTCCGCTTACATTTTCATACACTCAGTTAGCTTCTAAATTGCTTAACCTGTGTAGGCAATGCCTAGCTCCGTGCAAACCCGCGCAAACCTGCTTACAACTGCTTTAAAGTGCCTTAATCACTCTGTATCCAATGGGCCATGTTCTGCCCAGCAACAAAATAAACAACTCTTGCAAGGCTCAAGCCAACGACCCTGCACATGCTAGACAAAGTGATGTACCACTAAGCCATGACAGATACACAGAAAGTCAGTGTTTTCAGAAACATATCATCCAGTCCTGTCATGCAACAGTACATAGAATGTATACCAACACCTAGATGTCTGTGTGTGTAACTATATTAAAATCTAAACAGATACAACCTATCTATATATATCTATATATATCTATCTCTCTCTCTCTCTATATATATATATATATATATATATATATATATATTTTTTTTTTTTGTTTTGTTTTTCTTACTCTATATACATATATATCACTATATATGCACATATATACATGCATATGCCTAAACTGACACATATATGTGTCTACACCTGTATGTCTACATATACACAGCAGGTTACATATGTGTATGCAGATATATATCTATGTAGGTATACACGGACATAGTTATATATGTTAGCAGATATATATATATATATATATATATATAGGTATATATGGCCATACATCTGTAGATAGCAATGGCATATTAATAAATACACATATGTCCACATGGTTCACTTGAAACCGTCGAATGTTCAGAACATCGAAGTTCTAATCATCGAGACCAGAACATCGATGTTCAGAACATTGAAGGTTCAAAGTGGAAGTGCCAGGTAAGAAACATTGTAAAAATTTTGGGTGTGTATGCAAGGCAGCAAGGTGCCCCGCATGTTGTGTGTGTGTGTGTGTGTGTGTGTGTGTGTGTGTGTGTGTGTGTGTGTGTGTGTGTGTGTGTGTCTGTGTGCCATCTGAGTGTTGGCATTGCAGGTAGAGTACGAGAAATCTCCCATTTAGTGCTATTGCATATAGCGGTAAACGGGAGATTTCCCTTACCCCACTGTAGTGCGATCTCGGAGTTGGAATATTAAAGTGGGGGTGCAGGGGGGGCGAATAAAATAGTTTTTGTAAGTTTTTTTGTTTTTGTGTGGTTCATTTTGAATCTTCGATGTTCTGAACATCGATGCTCTGGTCTCGATGATCAGAACTTCGGTGTTCTGAACATTCAACGGTTTCAAGTGGAACCGTCCACATGCACTGTTAATGAGGTTGAGAGGCCCCACACACTATACATTTTGTACGAATAGGCATTCCCCCCACAGCCAAACACATGCATCCTGCAATACACTACCAAGTACAGTCTGCCTCCCATAGGACATGTAATATGTGGAAGCCATCAACATCCCCAGGATACAGATACACAGATATGCAGATACAGATATACATATATATATATATATATATATATATATATATATATATATATATACATACACGTGTGATTATACATACACACGCAAATATATGTACAGTAAGATACATATGCAGAAGGTGCACACAATATGGAACAGCCACTATGCCTACAGTTAACACCTGAACAAGTGGACACTGTATGGGCCACCCATACAAATGTCAACCATTACCTGCAACATATACCCATAGAAAGGTCATAGGAAAGACACCACACACAGGTTTGCAGAAATGGGAATTCCTTAATTGTGTACTATAACAGTTCTATATGCCACGTCATATAGCTGTTCAGATACTGACAATCGTATAAACAGAGTACTGCAACTATGAAACAGTTACACTAATACAGTAGTCTGGAAAGGTTCACAACTGTTGCTGTCCAGGCCAAGCCCTTGAAATTGTACAATGGTGAAGACAGACTGGGCCACAGGATGCCAAACAATCAGCAGTATGTACTGCAGGTGTGTAGTTCAGCAGCCTCTATCTACACTCTGTACAAACTCAGTAGGAGCTAAAGACGTTTTGTGATCAAATGGGTTGTAACTGGTACATAAAAAGGCATAACTGACACCATCACGAGCACACCCACAAACAGAACAGTCTGTATAGCAAGAGGCAGTAGGTTTGCAATACCCCAATTTATGTAAGTAATGTCAATATAGGTGAAGTATACGGTACTGTACATCCAGATACCTTGTGGAGCTCACCCCTGATACCCCCACATTTTGTAACAGCCCAGGTCATGTATCGTGCTCCCCACCTAAACTCAATAATACAGGCCCATATACCATGGTTACATACACTGGCCTCTGGAGTGCATAAGGGCACACGTATTGTGTAGGTGACACCCACACGTATATGGCCCCAGCCCCACTGTATGTGTGGGGGATACAACAGCAGTGGACTAATGGCAACAATGACAGTGTGATATACTCACAGCCCACTACAGAACAACCCCCAACAGCATGACACATGTGCAAAGCTTGGTATGTAGATGGAAGACAGAGGCTGGAACACAGGCACATATGTGAAACACTGTTGCTATACACTAAGCAAGGTGCTGGTGTTACAGGATAGTCTGCAACATACTCTTAGTCAGGGAATTGAGGTTAGAAACAGAAATGGATGTAGCCATGTACTGATAGCACACAGCACACACACTGCCAGTGTAATATCTGACACAGGACCTGTGTGGTGGACGGACAACACATGATAGGCATACCTCCATCCAGCAAGAGGATAGGCCCACAGTAGTGAGCTATGCAGACAGACTGCATTTCAAGGTAGACTAGTATGTACACATACACACCCTGTAACACCAGTACTATACAAAGCATAACACATTTCTACTCACAGTCTGTCTGTATTTCCTGATCCTCCTACAAATATGTGGCTGCTCTGAGTGTGCAGGTTCTCCTGTAAGAGGGATTGCTACCTGCTGTCTGTAACACTGATGCCCACACAGGAAGGATGTCCATCACACAGGAAAAGTAAAGGGACCACGGCCACATGCTGTAGGGATTTATAGTGGGTGGTTGCCATGACAGTGGTAATTGGAAGTAGTACAAGTGTAATTTTATATATATATATAGATATATATATATATATATATATATATATATATATATATATATGGTTATCTGGATAAGTATATGTACATATATTTCCACCATATGTCCTGGACATGGAGTGTAACCCTACCCCAGCCCCTATAGTCCCAAAGTCGTAGTGCAAGGGGATGTCAGGTATGTATAGCAGGTATATTACTAGACTATTGCTACTGTCATTGGGATTGTCTTCACAGACATGGTGTGTGTGGAAGGTGATATCTGCTTATAACATGTGCAGCATTGGCTACTGACAGACATCCTAAGGAAATCATTTTAAAGTACCGCTGCTTGCATGTAATGCCCCTGTGGAGTGCAGCAGAGATATTGGCCAATATATGTGGAACTTCGGACACACCCTGTACAGTCCAGAGGTATACACATAATCCCTTAGTGCACAACATGTGTACCAGGCCTAACAATATGGATGTAGACAGCCATTTAGATGGGCATAACACATAACTACTGGTATACATTTGCCACCATAGGTTTTGGATTTGCACACTCCTGTCTGGCCTGACACATAATGACTGCTGGTACAGGGATGCCATGAACACATACTACCCACTAGATATTGACATACATCTGTACAGCATCCCACTGCTGTGTCTGACATGCATGACTTTTAAGGGAGGCCCGACAGCAGTACACCTGGCAAGTATCTGCACATGACATCTCACTGGGTAAGTACACTAAGCTGCTAGGCATGTAACAATGCACTGTGCAGACTACAGGCAGACTGGCTTAACACTGGCCTACATCTCGTATGGGGGAATGCACATGTACCTGCATATATAGCAGGCTCAACAGCCATGTCACAGCACAGGGTAAGATACACCTGTGTGAAAGTGCATAACCACAACCAATGTGAACACAGCCACAGCCACATATGGTAAGCTAGCATAATATTACAGTATATGGACTCTCTGTTCTACACCATCCTCATATGTGCCACTCACAGAATGACCCTACATATACTGGGCTGATACACAGTTTGGTCTGATGGCTGTCTGTGGTATGGGACATGTGTGTGTATGGCCCTACAAACATGTACAGCAAAACGGTACCATACAGTGGGGCAGCATTTAACATCAGATAGAAGTGGAGCTAAAACAATGACATCTACCACAGTCTGTACACAGGTTAAAGTACATATTAACAATACACACACTGCCGACATTCACCATCACTACACAGACCTCAGTACTGTACAAACATCCACAGAACATCCAGGTTATGTCATGAAATATAACTCCTACTGTACATGACGTGTAGCAATCTGATATATCACTGGCTTGTTATCAGATATGATGGCACTATTTATGGTGTACAGCACATATGCACCACTTCATGCACGACATATGTACAAAGGTTGACAGAGGTGTGGCTGACAGCACATACACAAGGCCAGTATAGACATGTTGCTGTGATAACCTCATAAATTTACCATTGTAACGGGTTTGTTGCAACATATGTCCTATGAGGGCTATGAAGTCAGTAACTGTCACAGCCTTCACCATCTACAGACTGCAGTCCTCACACTACCTTCTGCATTCTGCAGATAGATGCACCGTGGCTAACACATGAAACCAAAGGCACAACACTGCCCAGTCTGCAGATGACCCTGCAGATGGGGATTTCTCATATACATGGAACTGACATGTCAGGTATTGCGACATGTACGACAGGCATATCCAGACAAACACTGTTAAACCAACATTACTCCAAATGCATTATAGCAGCACTTACAGTCTGTAGTCAGGTCAGACACATCCCCCTTCTGTTTGTTGCCCTCTTTCCACAGTGTATGTTGTTAGAGGTAAATCCCCAATCCATCTGAGATGCTGTTTGCCTAACAACATAACTAGTTCCTGCTCACAGTGACTGAAAAGGGCCAACACCACCATGATGTTCCTAGGTATTGGAGTGTGTTTCCATGCAATTGACGATGGGAATGTTACCACATTTGTTCCACATGCATTCAGCTAGGGGAGGGCTGCAATTCATGCAGAGGCTATCAGCTGATAATGAGCATCACTTAAAATACACATTCTGCTGCCTAAGCAAAGCAGGTGTGGGTCTCCACATCCACCAGAGAGGGAGTGGGGAAGGCAGACAGAGGCAAACACATGTCAGGGAGGGGTGGGAGTGTAAACCTGAAGCATGTTTGTGTCACACACCTACCAGCACAGGGTATCAAACCCCCGACAACTATGTAGTGCTATCACAGTTCGATGCTGTTATTGGATGTGCCACATGGGTTACCTGCTGTGAAGCACTCAGAACATATATGTGATGGTGAGTGACATCTGCATCAGGGATACGGTAGATATATGGTAGGTGACGTACACGTGCCTGTCTGCATGAACAGGTGCCAGAGTCAACACAGGAACACTCACAGAGGGACGCACACACATTGACAAACTTGGCAGGACCAGGAGTCCAACTCATCACTAGTGGGATGGCCACAACACATCAATGTGCAGGTATCACACGCACCACACGGGTCATATGGAGGTCGTATGGGCAAAGAGTATAAGGAGCTGTCAGACATCAGACAGCATGCTACACTATGCCCTGGGGGGGTTGTAGTGAGTGTGGATGTGAACATACGCACCATACAACACATACACGAACACACATGGTGCCAGTTCTGACATGCATGTTTGCATGTCTGCATGGGTGTGTGGTGATCAACTATGCCAGCAGGCTGTACAAGGTTAGGTGATTGGTATACCTTGGCATCAGGCCACATGACAATGGTCTGCATTGTGGCTCAGGCCTGTAGTTTCTGCATTTACCCACACAGGTGGGTATTGCATCCCCCATCCAGTCACCTGGGTGACTGTTGTGTGTGGCCAATGCTGTGCATCACTTGCCATGTATGTGTTCCTTAGTCCATGACATGGATGGTGTCTGGGCTGTGCACACCTCCCACATGCATGTACAGTGACATGTGGAACTGTACCTGGGGTGTCTGGCCCATGTTGTGAACACAGATTATCATCAGATGTGCCAGCCTTGCCCACCTGTGGCAGGAACTGGTAATGGGCAGCAGGTTTACCCTGCACCTACATTGATAGCATGCTAATAGCATTCCCTGATGTCAGTGTCATCTGTCCATACAGGGCATATTGTCAGGCATGGTATGTCCATTGTGAGTTACATATGAAGGCACCACAGGTGGAGCAGGTGTCCATCGGGGAACATGGTGGAGGTGCACTGTCTGCATGTACGTACATATTGGACAGATGGGCAGGGTGACATGCCCTCTGTAGCCCACTGCTATCACTGCATAGTTACTATCAGTGGCCAATATGCAGTGTACTACCCACATATTGGCTATTGCCTAGGCATGTGTGTGCGTATGACACATTGGTTGAGTGTGTACTCTGGGTAATAGTGGGGTTGCTAATTGTGATGGGCTGGCCTTGATGTCACATGTATGGGTATGGATTTGCACCCCAGCCTCTCAGCTAACTTACATCTGTTATCCCTGTATGGTTGACATTGTGATATATAGCAGGGCCACCATAAAAGAAATAAGCAAAACCCCCTCCATATTGCCCACACCCATCTCTACACAGGATACGAGTTACAAACACACACACACCTGTCATGTCTGGGAGTAAAACCCCTACCTATCAAGTTTATTACACTACAGCACTACGCAGTTACAGTACGTGCCACAGACATTAATGGAGTACTTCTTCCCCAAAGGTATATTTCACAATGAATGACATCAGCAGGATTACCAAACTAGGGCATTTCAACTGTACTGCGACTAGCCTAAAATGCATTACTCCCTACACAGACAGTGAGACACACACAAAACATCCACAGCTGACATGTGGGGGTATAGAACCCCTGACCAAGGTCTATATCATACTATAGCATTGAGGTGTTAAAGGATGCACCACAGGGATTACTAGAGAAACCTTTCCTCAAAGGTGTATTTCACAATGAATGACATCAGCAGGATTACCAAACTAGGGCATTTCAACTGTACTTTGAGTGACTAGCCTAAAATGCATTGCTCCCTACACAGACAGTGAGACACACACAAAACATCCACAACTGACATGTGTGGGTATTGAACTTCTGACAAAAGTCTATATCACACTACAGCATGGAGCTGTTATAGGACGCACCACAGGGATTACTAGAGAAATCCTTCCCCAAAGGTGTATTTCACAATGAATGACATCAGCAGGATTACCAAACTAGGGCATTTCAACTGTACTGCGAGTGACTAGCCTAAAATGCATTGCTCCCTACACAGACAGTGAGACACACAAAAAAATATCCACAACTGACATGTGTGGGTATAGAACCTCTGACTGAGGTCTATATCACACTACAGCATTGAGCAGTTATAAAGTTATAAAGTTATAAACTATAGAACTTTTTCCCCAAAGTTGTATTTCACAATGAATGACATCAGCAGGATTGCCAAAGTAGGGCATTTGAAATGTACTGCGAGTGAGTAGCCTATAATGCATTCCTCCATACACAGACATTGGAACACACACAAAACATCCAGAACTGCCATGGGTGGAGATGGAACCCTACCACAATTCTAAATCACACTACAGCAGTACACACTTACAGGATGCGCTACAGAGATTACTGAGCTACAACCTTCCCAGAGGTGTATTTCTAGGTGGATGACATCAGCAGCCTTGCCAACGTTGGATATATGAATTCTAAGGAGTGTGAGTACCTTAAAAAGCATTGTTCTCTACTCAGTCAAAGACACACAGATTCACATACACAATTGCTAAATTGGGGGTTGGAACATCTACCTTACTATATTATCAAACTACAGCAGTAAGCATTTACAGGACGCGCTACGGAGATTACTGGGCTACACCCTTCCCAGAGGTGTATGTCTAGGTGAATGACATCAGCAGCCTTGCCAAAGTTGAGTATATGAATTTTATGGAGTGTGAGTAGCCTAAAAAGCATTGCTGTCTACTTAGTCAGACACACACACACATTCACAGTTGTTAAGTCTGGGGTTAGAACACCTGCCTAACTATTTTATCACACTACAGTAGTATTCAGTTACAGGACATGCTACTTGGTTATGACTTTCCCAGAGGTGTATTTCTAGGTGAGTGACATCAGCAGCCTTGCCATAGTTGAGTATATGATTTGTATGGAGGGTGAGTAGCCTAAAAAGCATTGATTTCTACTCAGTCAGACACACATTCACAGTTGCCAAGTCTGGGGTTAATAAACCTACCTAACTACTTTATTACACTACAGCAGTACATAGTTACAGGACGCACTATGGAGATTACTGGACTATGACTTTCCCAGAGGTGTATTTCTAGGTGAGTGACATCAGCAGCCTTGCCAAAGTTAAGAATATGAATTGTACGGAGTGTGAGTAGCCTAAAAAGCATTTCTGTCTACACAGTCAGACACGCACACAAACACACACTCACACAATTGTCAAGTCTGGGGTTAGAACTACTACCTAACTAGTTTATCACTACAGCAGTACACAGTTATGAGATGCATCATGGAGATTACTGAGCTACAGCTCTCCCAAAGGTGTATTTCACATTGGATGACCTCAGCCAGGCTTGTCATAATACTGCTATGGGGAGGGTGGTGTGTGCATGGGCCATAATACATTCATGTAGGGATTGACATGCCACATGCGGGCACACATGGGGTCATATGTCACCGGTACGTGTATACATCTACTAGATGACTACTTCCTTGTACAGTCATGTTGCACAGCTGGCACATGCACCACATAGTCTGTCATGCTGACAGATACTGGTAGCTAGTATCTGCAGTGAGTGACATCTGCACATTATGTGTTTGGGGCCCTTTGGCTGTGTGCTAGGTGGGACAGGCCTGGATGGCTCCTTGTCACGGTCACCCTCTTCCACACATCTATGGCTGTCTACCTTTGGCTTATTATAGTGTGTTGTCCTTACATATATGTCTGTATTACTATCCAATGTGTGTGCAAGGCAGGAGTGGTGCATACTGACATGTGTCTGCACTAAGAACTGCGACTGCCGGATATGTCTGGTCCACTGGTGTTTGCAGACATGGCCTTCATGTGTTTAAGTGTGTGAGCATGCCCAGTATGGCCATCTGTATTGCATGTGTGGATCAAGTCCAGGTAATTTGTACTGCGGTGCTGACCTTTGTGTTGTACACCGACAGGTAGCATGCTGTGTCTTCAGGGTATCCATTGGTCATTTGGCATTGACTGTTGCTACATTTCTGCATAGCGGGGGGGGAGACACCTGACTGTTTCTACATTTCTACACAGGAGTGGGGGGGCACACCTGACTGTTACTATAAGTGTACGTAGGATGGGGGGGCACACCTGACACTTGTACACATTTGCTAGGACTGTACTGGTATGTCGGGTACTCCATTTCAGTCTGTAGTCTTACCTATCATGCTGGCTAGAGGCATACCAGTGTACTATAGATCTTAGCTTTAATTACCTACATATTAGTTTCTGACTTCTTAGCCTTCACAACTTACATGCAACTGCCTGGCCTGCTGTAGTCTGTCTGTGTAGGCCTGGGGGAGGGGTTACCCATAGGGCTCATTCAGAGGCCATAGTACAGCATTTGTTTGTGTTTGTCTACACCTATCCTGTTGGCTGTAACTGCTGTTGGGTATGTGACCCCCCCCCAACTGGCATGTGTGAGTCACTTACCTTGTGGGTGTCCCAGTATTGAGGATGGTGCTGCAGGGCTGCTTATGTCGGATGCACATAGTACACTCCCTATACATGGATGAGCATAGGTACTGTCATGTTTGGCATCCCTTTTACCGTATGTGCGAGTCAGAGAGAGGTGTCATTCCCTGGGACCTTACTGCATCACTGCATGTGCTATGCATTGCCTCTTTGCCAAGACCAGGGCATACTGGGCACACCTCCTTCTGCCTACTGGGGCAGGCTCAGGTTGTTCCTCCTCTGAGTCACTCTGTGCCTGTGCAGGTCTTGGCAATGGTGGGGGGCAGTGTGGCCCTGCCCCATACTGTTCCTGCTGCAGCTGTTTCCACAGATTATATTGTGTAGTATGGCACATACAAGGACAATTTGGGTACATGTAATTGGTGAGTACTGCAAGACTACAAGAGATGTGTCCAGGCACTGGAACCGTGACTTGAGCATCCCAAAAACATGCTCTATTATGATTCGTGTTTGTGCGTGTGCCTCATTATGGAGTTCTTGTTCGGGTGTGTGTGCATTTCTGATGGGTGTCATCAGCCATGGCTCCAGTGCGTATGCAGCATCCCCCACTAGATTACCGTGTGGGATGTCCCCATTGGCAAATCTCTGGTACAGCTGCGTCAGATGCCAGATGTGGGAATCGTGGGTAGCTTCCAAGGCAGCCAGCACACACATTCATTATTATGCCCTGGGCATCGTACATGACCTGGCAGTTGATGGAGGGGAAGCCCTTGCGTTTGATGTAGACCCTACCCCACTCATCAGGTGGTGCTTTGATGTGTATGTGCATGCAGTTTATTGCACCCACTACCTCAGGGTATTCTGCTATTTGGTGGAAGAGACGCATATGACTGGCCAAGTCCTCATGGGTGATGGAGAAATATACGTGCTCACCGACATGTGCTGACATGGCATCCAGGAACTGGTGGAGTACCCTGGATGTTGATGCCTGTGAAATCCCCATCATATCCCCAGCTGGCCTTTAGAAGGTACCGGTAGCTAGTATTCTTAGGCCTACACATACATTGCTATCCACTGGGATGGGTTCCCCTCTGTTAGTTCTGTGTTTGATGCGTGGCCGGCACAGCTCAACAATTTGCTGTAGGAGGTCCCTGTCCATCCTATAGCACTCCACTATGTCCAGCTCATGTAGCCCTTGGTAGGTTACCCTGGGTCTGTACACTCTTCTCCGTCTCCTCACTGTGGGTTGCTCAGCAGGATTCACATCCTCACCACCCTCAGCCTCTTGCACATGCTGGTTTATGATAGCAAAAGCAGCCCCTAACATTTTTTCTGTTGCTTTGGTTTTGTAAAATGTCCCCGTTCGTATACACTGGTGGTGCAGAGTTTTTGGGAAAAACAAGGGGGAAAGGTGTTTCCATAGTTTATAGTGGTGTGCTGGGCTGGTCTGCTGCCTGTGTAACTGGCTGATTCTGATACATTTCACCTGTCAGCTAAGCTAGTTCTCCCTGATTAATTTCCTGCTGCTGTTTTCCCTTCCCATTGCCTCCCTGTTTAAGCCCGTGTGCACACCGCACAAACGGAGTACTCAAATGTGCACAGAGCTCCTATTTCCTGGTTTAAATTCTTTTTTCTTCCTGTAAAACCCAGTGCATAGCGTGCACACCCGCTTAAACTTTGTAAAGAGTGCTAGGCAGGTTTAGACAGGCCCCTAGCTTAGCTGTGCTAAGCTAGGAGCAATCCCGAGCCACAGGGCTCAAATCCACTTACAGTATGCCTGATATACACCCCCATGATGTCACCTATATCCTAGTCTTGCACCCAGCTGTTTATACTCTTACACTCTTAGAACCTGCCTCACACCCTGGGGAAAACTGGGATTCACTGTCCTTCCCCTCATTTGCATAGGATTGTCTGCTAATGCATAGTTATATGTCCCACACTGAGCCTCCCCCCTTAGCAACCATTACTCACTGGCCAGGTTGTCTTCTGCCTGCCATTGACTTGCATGGCAGAATACTGCTTTTAGTTAGAATGCTTATTTTAGGTTTATTTTATTATTCTCCCCCGATCCCATTTGCTCGCCGCTGCCCTATGCTTAAACAGCCGAGATTGACAAAAAAAAAATAATAAAGTTGTTTTTTTTATTTTTTAAACAGTTGGCAATGCCAGTGGCCTTCTACTTGGCCATTGGCATGCTTCCTCAATGATATGCAGCCTTTATTTGGAGCTGTCATAGCTCTGTTTTGTAGTTTGCAGAACTGTACTCGGTTACTAACAGAGTACATTTCTGCAGACTGCACTCGTCCTGCACGGATAGCTGCCAGCTTCGTGGATCGCAAATTACCCTCATTTGCATGGTTTTTACCTGCAAATGAGGGTAATTTGCATACAGGAGCTCGGTCCTTGCAGGATTAGTCTAAGAGCTCACTTGCAAGTCCTGGGAGCTCGTTCCTGGATTGCACGTCAGCCATATTGCCAAAAATAGCTCTTAGACTAATCCTGCACACAATAAAGGGCTTCATAAATCCGGGGGATTATTTTTTAAATGGCTAAATCCACTTAGGCCATATATAAACAATGTTTGCTGTGTCAAGCCAACACACACACACACACACACACACACACACACACACACACACACACACACACACACACACACACACCAGAAATAAATAAATAAATAAATAATAAATATGCTCCTTCTGGTAAGTACTTGTCCAAAAACTTGCCATAACTGAAATACCAAAAGAAGCATGAAACAACCTCAGTATCGATATTGATAGGACTGCTAACAATACAGATTGTCTTACTGTAACAGCTGATGACAACTGCTGGTTCCTGGTTCCTTTGGCAGAACAAAAAATTCTCTTGCATCTGATCCATCTCTAATCAGAAGGTCAGACAATGGTCTACCCTTCAATAGTCTGCAGTTTATGCAAAACTGCCAGATCCAAGATATTCATTATAGAATGATCAGTCTTCTATATCCAGAAGCAAGTGACATAGTTAAAAAATGTGTATAAAACCTTCCCAAAGCAGTTAGAGTCACAAGAGCCAAATGAATAACATAGTGGTAGTAACCCATCATATTGTTGAAAACTTACAGAAGCCCTGCACATCTGACCACACATGCCACACTTGTATGCGTGTCTAAACACAGTTTTGGAAATATGCCTAGCTACAGTAGCAGGACAAGTGAATGGCACACAAATGAGGCTTTCCCAAAAGGATGAAACAGTAGGCAGATAAGGCCAGTTATGCTAAAAATGATTCCTGTACTTAGGGTCAGAATGTCTTCATGAAACATAATTAGCTAGGGGAATGTGACTTGACACATTGTCTGATATGTGGTCACCTACAGCATGGAGTATAAAATGATCCATGTTTATCATAAAATAACCAGACACTACTTGCTCTTCAAGTGCAATAGTGAAAGCTATGCAATACAGTAACACTTTTCCTGAGCACATGGTGAATCCTGGTACATGTATTTTTCGATAGCAAGTTATTGACATTTTAAGCACAAGGACTGTGATTCATCACAATTTTGAAAAATCTGGATTTTTAAAATATATTTTTCTTACAGAGGACCATAATCGCACTGCACCCCTTGGACTGCTAACTATAAATAGTCCAACTTTCAGGTCACTAAATCTGAGTCAAGGCCTATAGACATCGATACTGAGGTTTTTTCCCCAACTTTCAAAATTACAAAGACTTGCAATTTTAGCTGTAGTCTTAAGAGAAACCTTTTTGCGATAGTATAAATTTTGATTTGACATGCCTAAATGCTTCACAAGTAGAATCTGAGTCTTTCGTAGGTACAGTCCAACTGGCCTAATTCCAGCCCTGCTCATGCTACTGCAAGGGATTCTTTGTCTGATTTTATCTTTTCTCTGCACTATATAATGTTCGACTTATATATGCTTCAACTTTTGTCTTATCCTTTTGCATCTCAAGATGACTCCTTACACAACCATGTTTGCATCAGACTGTAATGCAACTGCACTTAATGGATGAAACTAGGACAGCAGAGCTTATGAGCTTAAGCTTTTCATGACAACAACTATTACTTGCTGCTATTCTGGTTCCCAGATATATGCAACATATCTTATACTAAATTTTGGGCAGCCACGGTGGTGCAGTGGTTAGCATTGCTGCCTCACAGCAAGAGGTTCTCCAGTTCAATTCTTGGCTGGGGTACCTTCTGTGCGGAGTCTGCATGTCCTCCCTGTGGTCATATGGGTTTCCTCCGGGTGCTCTGCTTTCCTCCCAAAGACATGCAGTAGGTGGATTGGACACTCTAAATTGGCCCTAGGTGTGAGTGTGTGCATGTGTGTGCCTTCTGTGGAAGGTTGGGTGCCGGGCTGGCTACTCAACACTCTAAAACTCCACTGCCGATCATGAGCAGACAGATGATCTGCTGTGGCAACCCCTAACTGGGAAAAGCCAAAAGAAGAAGAATCTTATACTAAATTTTCCATGAGGATTGTTGCTGTTGCACTGACATTTTGATAAACCTGCACTAAAACTGACCATGCCAAGAAGGCTCCTTGGTTCTTTTGACAAAGGCGACTGTCCCTTCTATTTAGTCAAAAAGCATATTAGTCGAATCAGAAATGTAGTGCATTTTAATCAACTAGAAGGTACTGAAATAGTTGAAATCATTGAATACTGGGGGTTAAGGAAGTTTTCCCTTTTCAACATTATTGTGCGATCTGAGGGTTAGTGTGCGCGTGTGTGCATGTGCGTGTGTGTATCACTCTCTCCCCATACATATATATATATATATATATATATATATATATATATATATATATATATATATATATATATATATATATATATATATACAGAGAGAGAGAGAGAGAAAGGGATGTGCAAAAACAACTTTTGTGTATTGAGAGTATGTTAGACTTTTGGTACACTTCCAAAGCAGTCTTAGAGGTTCATACATCCATAAGTACTTACTAGGTTATTGGTCAATGGGAAGCTTAAGAAACCTAGCCTTACATTCCCATGGTAGTTTTTAGCCCATATATTTTGCATTCAAAGAACACAGATGGGCTGAACAAGGAATATGTTGGGACATATAATATATGTGTTGTAGTTAGAGAGCTATTTCACTTTATTTGGAGTGGAAAATCATTCCATAGAAGCAGTATTCTCTGTGATACAAATCCAACCCACCAACATATTTTGTTTATTTTGCAAAATATATTGATATAACTTAAGGAGGTGTTTATACCACTGGACTTGCAAATGTGTAATAGACCTGGCAAAATATAGTTTGTTGAAGCTCTAAATGCAAAGCCTATATGATACTGAGAAGAGAGACAAAGCGTTGAGATGGTTTGCATAGCTTTTACAATTTAGGCCCTTGTTTTTTTGTTTTTTTTAAGTTACAAAGTATTGTGGTCATTCCAGTTATGACAAGTGCTTGGACAGGTACATACTGAGAGAGGCATTATATTCAATGACTGGCCTAATTAGTGTTGACTATAGTAGAACAATTACATCCCTGGATCTGGGCAGAATACCTTTTAAGTTATGCGATAAAAAAGGACTTTATTACAACAGTGGATATCTGGTAATCAAAGGACAGTTTATTGTCGACATAGGTTTTCAGATCGCTAACCATGAGATCAATTTTCAGGGGCGAGTTGTTAGTGTTATAATTAAATGGAGAGTCATGCTTGCTGAAAGATACAATTACACATTATTTGGCATTTAGTTTTAGTCCACGGTTTTAACAGCAGCTATTTATCAGGGGCAGGCCTTTCTGGAGAATATTGGTGTCCTCTGAGGAGTTAATGATGGCACCAAATTTTCAGCCATTTGCAGATTTGTTCAGCCACAAACCCTTAATATTAACAGTGACCTCCAAGAATTAAATGTCAGACAGGGGTGGCCCAGGTTAAAAAGTGGTCTCATTTTTTTTAAATTTCTGTATTATCAATGATGGCGCACTTTTGCACTTAGTTTTGCAGTTACAGTTGTAAAAATGTTCAGATTTTGAAAAATACAGATTTTAGTAATATGGGTTGCCATCTAGATTTTAGTCCTATGACAGCAACAGACAGAAAGACATGAGGAGAAAGAGAGAGAGAGAGAAAGACAGAGACTGAGAAGTATATTGACTCTCTCAGCATTGTGGTTTAGCTCGGAATGTTTACATGCAGCTGTTACATGTAAAACATGAGAAAATGAGGAAATGAAAATAAAAATGCAGAAATGTAGAACAGAATATGAAGATGGTTTAGTACAATTTATAAATATAGACAAATATGCTGACACACAAGGCAAAATGCAAAGATGTCCTTGGAAAGAAATAATACTAAGGAAATGTATACCTTATACAATATTTGTAGTTATTTATATGGAGTTATAATACAGATTATATTGTGATGTGTCTAATGAAGATGGCAGATGCTAACAGCCAATGCTGTACTTACAACAGAGTAGCGTTGTCGCCTCACAGTTAGACGTTGCCCGTTCGATTCTCAGTTAGAGCGTCTTCTGTGTGGCGACATGCGTGAATGGGCATTCCTTCATTGAAAGTTGTGCGTTAGGCCCAGCAAGCCAGCACGTAAAAATCTACTGCCAATCATTAGCAGACCGGAGTTCTGCTGTGGCGACCCCTAACCGGGAAAAGCCGAAAGACACAACAACAACAACAACTCTGCAAGCATAAAGAAACAAAAGCTGATAGAACTCCCTGCTTTTTGGAACAGTTGCAAGTAAAAATAAGTTCTTTTTCTTACATGTTAAACATAATCATCCTTGTTATATTTGTTTGGGTTACAAGAAATAATTAATCTGAACTATTGTTTATGTATCTATTGCTGCATCCCAAATGCCTAATACCCTGAAACACAACACATCAAAACTACCACACCAGTACACATTCCACTGAATACTCACATTCACTTGTGCATATACATCTACACACACACACGCACACACACACACACACACACACACACACACACACACACACACACACACACACACACACACACACACACAAACATATACATCAACAGAAACACATGAGCGTGCACACACATACACAAACACAGGCATATGATACCAAAAGCCTCATGAAAGGATGAAATGTCTACAACTGTTTATATTTAATAATTCCCCAGTCATAGCACCTCAAGGCAGACTATATGACATTAAAGGGGGAACACATACTATAAACAACAACAAATAATCCATAAAAAAATAATACTGGAAGTTGAAAATACAATTTTTTAGTAAATGTTTTACAAGTACTTAATTAAAAGCTGTTTAGATTTTCAACTTCCAATATTATTGTTTGCTTTGTTGACATTTTATTGTTCCGTTACCTAGCGGAGTTTTCCTGGAGTTTTACCATTTGCTTTAGGAAAGTAAATCCATCCTTTGTCCATATGTCACATACTGATGAAATTCAGCAAACATTTGCCCTGGTCCATTAAATCTTCAGTATGGCATTCAGCCAAACAGGCTTTGGAAATGGAATTGCTCCAGTTTCTTTAATGTTTTTCATTTGTGCTCAGTACCAGTGCATGTGTCTCTGATTTGCCAACTGATAAGAATCTCAGAGTTCAGAAGGTTCCTTTTATGTTATATCATATCTGCAGCTTTCTACTCTGATTGGTTCTTTACTAGATAAGGTTACAGTGAATGTTCTTGATTAGCAAAAACATCTTGAGGCTAACTGCTTACTTAGTGTTCCTTAACAAAACAGACAACAGCACTAAGCACAAAAAAGAATATACAAGTCTTCCATTATTACTTATAAACAAGTAGCAACTTTATTTGTTTTGCATTTGTTTAGCAGGATTATCCAAATGGACACATGACCCCTTTTCATTGGATGCCCGAGGAGAAAAGCACCACAATACAGTACAATACAGAAGGGGAAAAAAAGAACAGCATACACAGCTCTATAACAGAATACAGAGAGAAATACAAATGCATGTAATACAAGTGTACAGACATCCATACCTGTTAACCTCTTAGTGCAAGAAATCTGGACAAAGCTTGATAAAATGGGGGGACAAAGGCCCAAAAATAGGGACATATTTTAAAAATTGCTCTTATAAACTTAAAAAGTTGCTAGAGTAACAGGGTTTGTTTTAACATACATATTCTGAAGGATTTGAAGTCTGAAACTCAATTGTATGTCATTATTTAGTGACTTCAGTCTTCAGATCATCCCAGTGATTTGCCAAAATAACACAAATTTTGTAAGCAATGGCCCCAAAATAGCCATAAATCTGGACATTCTGCAAAAATCTGTACAGTTGAGAGGTATGCAGACATCTGATTGCATAGTAAAAAGCAGACTTTATAGAGAGACATGAATTTTAAGACAAAACATTAAATGCATATTAAGAATGAGTTTCATATTTTCAAAATCTCATTGTGCTATACAAGTAAGGAATCATGAAAAAGCATCATACAAAGAAACTCGAAATATGAAAAAAATGTTAATACAGTGTTTGTTAATGTTAACCGGGTGAAGAGCAAGAGCATATCTGGGAGATAGTCAGATGCTCACATCATTTTGTCTTTAAAGAATGACATAAATACTTGGGTCAGAAGACTATTTGGTGCATAGTTTGTTCACTTATGAAAAATTCAATGTTGCTTGATTTTGTGATTTATAAATGCAGAATTTCAGCAAAGCAAAGATTTCAGCTTGGGAAAATTGTTGAAGAATATTATATTAACTTGAGCATTTAACAGAGCTAAATATGAGGTTATGTACAGTGGCTAATTGTGTTAAGGTTAGATGGTGATTTAGATCCATGCAGTTGATTTGTCTAAGGCAGCACAGTGGTGTGCTTACTATACATGTCAGCAACAACTCTATTATTATTGTTCTAGCAGTTTTACTTAGGTAGACTGCAAATTAATGAATATGGAGGCTACATAGACTAAAGATGGGAGTATGAAAGCTAGTACAATGTATTTTATTGCATAGGCAATACAATATATGTACCTGTACTAAAGCTCCTCCCTTCATAACCTGACTGGCACCTTCCTCTTGTATATACCCACATCTCAAATTCCTCTATCAGTCAAATCCTCTTTAGATAACTTAATGTATATTCTTACATATTATACCCTTTACACTGTTATTTTAAAATTTTATAATCCTAAGAATGCATTGGTAATGTGTGCCTTTGCATTTATTTTTCTTGTATACCTTATATATTGTTAATACTGTTATTTGTTCTATGTCTTACGGCGCTTTCCTCCCCTGGCCTCAACTGAAAATGGGCTTTCATTGGCCCAGTGGACCATCACGGTAAACAAATGCCAATAAATAAATATATAAGAGGTACCCAAGTTGTCTGTGTTTTATGGTATGTTTTACAAGATAACTGAATTTTAGGTTTTTGTTAATTATGACTCGTAAGAATCTGATGTGGTTTACCAGTTCGATTTTTGTTCTGAGGAGGAAATGGTAAAACTACTTTTATGCTTTGGGAGTTGTTTAGGTAAATGGGACAGGTTTTGTTTTTTTGAGATGTAGTAGCAGGTGAGAAATAGTAAACCAGGTTTTATTGAAAATGAGAGATTTTTTTTTTTTTAGTTAGTTATTGTAACTCATTTATATAACTGCGGTGGTGGTGCTGCAGTAGCGTTGTCACCTCACAGTAAGACGTTGTCCTGTTCGATTCTCGGCTAAAGCGTCTTCTGTGTGGCGACATGCGTGAATAGGCGTACCTTCGTTGAAGGTTGTGCGTCAGGGCTGGCAACTCGGCAAGTAAAAATCTACCGCCAATCATTAGTGGACCGGAGTTCCGCTGTGGCGACCCCTAACCGGGAAAAGCCGAAAGACACAACAACATTGTAGCTCATTTATGCTTTTAACAGAGTAAGTAAGGGTCGAATCATCAGCATATTGCACAATTGTGACATGTTACTTGCTTTATGGAGTCATTGATAAATATATTAAAGAAGAGAGTGCAGAGGATGGATTCTTGCCCTACTGAAAGGGGAAGGAGGGATCAGAAGTTGTTTAGGCATTTTACAGCTTGATCTCTGTCCTAGAGGCAGCTTAAATGCAGGCCAGGTAAAGACAATCTGTGCATTAACTTGTGGTAGGAAACTGTGTTGAAGGCTTTAGGTGGGTGTAAAAATATGGCTGAGACTAGGTTACCAGAGATTCTGTGTTGGTTTACAGTAGTGAGGAAGTTGAAAAGGCCAGTGATGGTACTGTGGTGATGGTGAAAACTGTGCTGGGTGAATGATAGTATATTGCTAGTGATGAAGGAAAGGAGCTTGGTATGGTTGCAATTCTTCAGAGGGGATAGAATGGCTATGGATCTGTAGTTGCAGAGGTAGTGCAACTGCCAACTTTATGTAGGGGTAAAATTTTTTCCACAGAACTGGAACAAGTCCTGCATTTATGGATCAGTTTATTAAGATAAAATCTGGATAACTGATTGAATTTGCTGCAGTTTTAGGTATTCAACTGGTAGATTATTAGGAGTGAGAGTAGTTGGTTTTAGTTTGAGTAGTTTTTTGATACTGGTGGTGGGAATCATTTCAAAAGTGAGAGTATTTAGGTGCTGTACTGTATATGGAGTTGTTGTGGGAGCTGAGAGTTTCAGGAGAGTAGTCACTGATTGAATGAAGTGTACATTTAATCCAGTGCTAATGTTTCCTGTTCTGCTAGAGAAGGAAGGAGTTGGGTAGGTGATGTGGCCTGGATTTAGTAGGTAATTAATAGATGACCAGGTAATTTGGGTTATTTTGACTGATGTTTTGGAGATTTGTATAAGTGTTTTTGTCTGATTTTATTTTATTTTTAGTGGTATCTTGGAGCTGTTTATATTATTGTAGGTATTGTTCAATTTTATACTTTTTCCATTGCTACCATAGTTTATCTCTTTGAGTCATAAGTTGCTCTGTAAATTTAGTTAGCCAAGGACAAATTTTGTCTTGATCCTTTTTGAATATTAGAAGTATCAAAAATAAAGTACCTGAACTCCAGGCCACAGTAGCACACTACTCCCCAGACCTAGTTGCTTTAACAGAAACCTGGCTAAATAAAAACATAGCTAACTCAGAAGTTCTCCCTACCGGCTACAATATCATTAGACAAGACAGACCACTTCATAAAGGGGGTGGAACTACTTTACTGTACAAGTCCAACTTAACTGTCCGTCAATTACCAAACTCCTACCCCTCCCCCCAATAATTGGGGCATACTTATCTCACAACTTCAACTTCACCCTAAAAAGGTCATCACCACAATTCTGATCTATACTCCACCTGGTAATACACCTGCTAGCCTTGAAGACTTCTTATCCTGGTGTTCTTCCACATACTCACAAGAAACCCTTATTCTGAGGGACTTCAACCTAGATTGGTTCACCTGTATATCAGAACCACCAAGTAATCTAATAAATCTCCATGGCTACCAGCAGCTAGGCCAAATTCCAACTAGATGTGATAAAAAATCTAAAAGGGAATCCATCCTTGACTGGGTCCTAAATAACAACCCCACATTGTATCCTCACACAGGCAGTCTCCCAGACACCTTAAGTAACCACAACATAATATACTTTATACGTAGTAGAACAAGCATATGCAAAACCACTAGCTATACATCCACTAGAAACACAAAAAAATTATTTCCTGAGGTCCTCAACACTTTACTCTGTAACTGTGACTGGACCCCCCCTAAAAACTCCCACTTGACCAGGCTGTAATATATTTCAACAAAACATTTCTACAACACATAGACACTGTCGCTCCATTGCGCAAAATCAAGGTTAGAACCTCTGCAAACCCCTGGATCGGTAAAGAAACCAAACAAATCCTCAAGTCCAGAGACACTGCCTGGCTTTACTATAAAAAAAACAAAGAAACACAAAGCCTAAGTACCAAGAACTGCGCAACCGTGCAAAAAAATGCATTAGGCTAGACAAATAAATCCTACTACACAACATCACAAACTAAATACCAACACAACCCTCAAAAATTTTGGAAAAATGTAAACCAGCTACTAAAATCCACCCAAAAGGCTACCCCCAAACCAACCACCCCTGACACTAAAGTTCCCATCGAAACACAATTCAACTCCCACTTTGTGAACTCAATTCTATCCTTAGTATCACAGGACAGTTCCTTCCTCACTATCCCCCACAGCACAAATAACACTAATACAAGCTTTACCCTCAAAACAGTTTCCACCACTTCAATCAAAAGCATGCTCTCCAAGCTAAAAACCTCATCAACAGCAGCCAACCTACGCCCCAGCTATTTCTTGAAACTCACAGCAGATGCTATTGCTATCCTAGTCTCCACTCTCATAAACAGATCAATTGTTGAAAACTATGTGCCCAAACTCTGGAAAATATCCTATGTTACACCCATACATAAAAGCAGGACCTCCACTGAACTTAATAACTACAGACCCATTGCTTTACCTCTCCCTCCTGGCCAAAATCCTAGAAAACTGCATCCATACCCAGATGTTAAACTATTTCCTAGACAGCAACATCCTGTCACCTACTCAGCATGGTTTCAGACCTGCCCATAGTACCACTACAGCCCTCCTCTGCTTCATAGACACAGTAAACCATCCCAAAAATGAAGGCCTACAGGTGTTAACTCTTTTTTTGGATATGTCCAAAGCATTTGACACAGTCTCACACCAAATCCTGCTAAACAAACTAAACCAATATCACCTATCAAATTCCACTCTCACCTGGTTCCAAAGCTACTTAACTGACATGTACCAAGCTGTGAAATGGGAACATTCTCTCTCTCCTCAGCTGCCCATAACTATAGGAGTCCCACAGGGTTCTATCTTAGGACCACTACTATTCACAGTCTTCACAAATGACCTCCATACCTCCACACAGCATGCATCTATCATTCAGTATGCAGATGACACTACCTTAATCCGTGCCGCACAAAACATTCCCACCCTCCTGCAAACAACTCAACTAGCATTTTCTAACATTGAAAACTACCTTACCAAAGCCCAACTTATCCTAAATCCAAAGAAAACTCAGCTTATGATTATAACCAGTTGTAACAAAAACACTGATAACAATCAATTCACTATCTACTCTACAAATGCTACTCCAATCGCTCCAGTGGCACAGGCTAAGCTATTGGGAATAACCATAGACTCCCACCTAAAATATGACAGCCTTCTCAACTTAACTATTAAAAAAGTACATGCCAAACTGGGATCACGCTACCGTATCAAACCATAGCTTACTAACAACACAAGATCAGCCATTGCTCGCTCCCAACTTCTATCCACCCTACTCTATGCATCTCCCATTCTGACTAATCTCAACAAAACTGAACTAAGCAAAATGGAAGCCTGCTATAACAGAATTGCCCGCTTTGCTGCAAATTGCTCATATAAAACTCATCACTGTACTGCTTTGAGACAGCTCCACTGGCATGAACTGCCCAACCTCCTAACCTACAATCAGCTCTGCCTCTGTCATTCTATCTATTACCTCCCCAATAAGTGTCCTGCCCTCAAAAACCTAGTACATCACTCAGCCAAAAGGCCTCTTAGATCATCAAGCAAACTACTACTAGAAGTCACCAACAGCTACAATAGCTTTGGAAATGCACTATATAGTAGTTCAGTGGCTAAAAAATGGAACTCTGTCCCCACTAGCATTCAAAATACATCATCCAAAGCCTCCTTTAAAGACCTCATCAGGCAAGATCTCAAGCAAAGTTGGCAGTGCCATGATTGCTCCCCAGGCTAGTGAAAGCGGATAAGGTATACATACTAAATCTAGAGGACTTGATAATAGTTTTCAGTCTTACTCACAAACACTGCCTAATCTACAGTGTATGAACTGTACCTGTGTACTATATGTATTTTACCTTTGTTCCAAATTTCACCTGTACACCACAAATCTATTAATTACCTTTATTTTTAAATTAATATTTTTTTGTTTGTTCTCTCCACTGTAACTGTTTATGTGCCGCATACCACTGTAAAACATGTCTCCTGTAATTTGTGTGTATACTGATCATGTCTAAATAACTAAATGTATCTGTAATTTTTCTTTGCGGAGCTTTTCTCCCCGGGCCTCTGCTGAAAAGTGTCCTTTTCGGCTCAGTCAGACACCCCCGATTAACAAATGTAAAATAAATAAATACATTTTGATCTGATTGGAGTCTGGTCATTTATATGTGTGCTTAGAAAAGTGTTTGTAAATAATGGAATTGCTTTGTCTAGGTGAAGTAATTTCAGTGAGTTCCAATTAATGGATTTTAGAGTTGAGAAGAATGTATTTTTATTGAAGGAGGAAAGGTTCCATGCCTAGTTATAACTATGTGGTTTGGGAATGCAGGTTGGAAGTCATAAGGTAAATTTAAGGAGGTGGTCATTTAAGATATCAGGGAGAGATGAAATTATATGGCGTATTACTGAGGAGCCAGTTGATAACAGATTCCTTGCTGTTGCTTTGATGTATTTAGAAGGGGTAGAGATTAACCGAGTGAGTCCAAATAAACTGATAGTGTTGACTGGGGAATCACTATTTATAGTTTGCCAATCTATGTTAAAATTGTTATTATGGTTTCCTGAGGGATATTTGCTGAGGTCCAGCTAAATAATTACTCTGCTATAGAGATATCACTTGTAGGTATATACATAGCTATTATATACAGGGTCTTATATTTATTAATGGTAAGAAGGAGTATAAGGATTTTGTCAAAGCTGAATGAAGAGGATTTTAGAGGGTAGGCATTGACACTGAGGAAATAATTGTAGATGATGGCTACACCTCTTTTTCCCCCTTGTTTCTATCAACTCTGTGCATATTATAGCCTGGAGAAAGGATTTCAGCATTGTTAATTTCTGGTTTTAGTCATGTTTCAGTTATAATAACATTGTGTAAGTGTAAGGCTACCCATGCATAGGATTCCAGTATCTTGTTAGGGATGATTTTAAGATTTATGTTGAAGAGCTATAGACCTGGAGATTTTGTTAGTGTTGGGGTTATGGAGTGAGTTGAATCCATACATAGTGGGGTGCTGTTGGATGTGGTTGTGGTGAGCCTGGGTTGGGATGAATGGCTCCACTTAGTTTTAAAGTAAGAATGAAATGGAGGTGTAAGGTTGTATGGTTATGCTTTATTTAGTATTTTAGTGTGAACGTTAAACATATTGAGTTTACATTATATATTTGCTTGAAATAATGTGGTGGGAGGTTAGTGTAATGGTTAAGGTACTTACCTTAGAAACACAAGGTGCAGGGTTTGATTCTCACATGGGGTAACTGGCTAGGCTTAAAATGGCCCCCGAGGACAGTTAGCCTAGTACGAATCTATGAAACTATGAAACTACATAGTAAGGTGGTTAAGTTTGGTGATATTAAGTAATATGTGTGAAGAATTACATTGGTTCCTTACTGTGATAGGAGAGGGAAGATAGTTAATATTGAGCTCTTGATGGTGGGTAGATATGTCAGTGCAGTCAGTGCTCTTAAAAAGAAAAGAGTTTTGAAGGAGCATTGTTGATTTGAAGATACGAGTAAGTAGTTGAAATAAGATGGGTATTGCTCATATTGTAACTGGATGACAGTGGGTACTTGAATGAATGTAGGGGAATTATAAATGATTTAATAGATCAGTGAGGTGTTTCAAAGAGAGGAGAAGATTGCTTTGTTTAAGTGAGTGGCAAGAAAGTTGGAAAGGTGGAGACAGTAAAATAAAGGGTAAGGTAAAAAGAGGCAATCTAGTTGCAGTGTAATATGTGTGATATAGAGATAAGTGATGAGTGATAGGTGGGGTTTATGGTGAGAGAAATGTAAAGATGATTGAGTATTTGGTGCAGGAAATAGGTGTGGTAAATGTAAGTGTTCTAATTGTATGGAATTGAAAATTAGGTGGTGTGCTGACAGTATAGGTATAGTGTATATGAGGGTGGGTGAGGAATGGGGGTAGGGTAGACGAGCAGCGTGAGCCTAATTTGGGCTCTCCCATAGAGGAGATAAAGGCACATCACAAGGAAAAAAACAATCAGTCCAAATTCTAAAACTAAAGTCAACAGATTGTAAATTTACCTGAGGGAGTAGTTTAAAATACTACAGAGAAATTTAAAATAAAATAAATTAAGTTTTTAAATAATGAATTTGAGCATCTTTTCCACTAGATGCATATCCAACAATGAGTTGCTGGTGGTAAGTTTAGAGACTAAAGTGATTAACAAGTAAGGACATACATTAAATTATGAATAATGGACAGGTCTGAAAAACACACTGGATGGTAGGATGTTCCTTAAGGTTTTTAAGGGTTTTCTGAGTTCACAGCTTTTTACAATTTAGTAGATGTTCTTCTTGAGTTTTGTGCAGTTATTATCTGACAGGAGAAGTTATTATCAGGGAATATACTAAATTAGAAAATATAAAAGAGGAAATGAGTATTGTGAGCATACACACACACACACACACACACACACACACACACACACACACACACTTAGGTTCATTGGTTCTTAAGATTAATACTAGGCTGACTGCCCTTGTGTGCAAGCCCAGCTAGTTACCCTTTGTGAGAATCAAACACTGTACCTTGTGTTTGTAAGGCAAACACCTGAACCATTATGTCAAGCTTCCACCTTAGATAGGTACACACATGTATACTTCTTCATGGATGCACAGAAACACTATGAGTGGAATTAAATGTAGTATCTTAAAGTCAGACTGCACTGAAATGTGCCTTTTATACTGAATTACATAATCCAATTCTGAAAGAGATTTCTAAATATAGAGCTCATGAATAATTCATGAGCACATTCATTAACTTGTATCAGCTCAGAGCTTCTCACTGCACTGCTACCCTTAAGAGAAATTAAGATGGGCTCATGCTGGAAGTGGGGCTCAGATACAGCTCTGCTATGGCTGAGTAAGACATCCATTTTTAAAAATGCATTAATACTCTGATAATCTGCGATTTTCACTACAGCTGCACAGGGCATTTGCAGGAAACAGTCTATTCTTTTCATATATGACTCACTTTAGAAGATCATGAGCAACACTGACATGAGATGCTTAGTTACAGAGCAACCTACACTACAGTTTATTTATGCTTTTTTTTCCTAGATTGGGCACCGGGCCACTGTGGGAGGGACTGTTCAGTATAAAAGTATTGTAGTGAGTTGCTAACAGCTTATACTTAGAACCCAGTAATAAACATGGCATTTCTGGTTATTATTAAAATTACCCTTTGCAGAAAAGTGCAAACTTGTCTTAATCTCACTCTCTGTATTATTTATTAGTTTTAAAAGGTAGAAATGTTCAAAAAGGTAAGGGTTCATATGCCAGTATAGTTCCTGTTGCAGGTTTTTAATCTGGGTTTGTATCACTTCACTCAGAAGCGACCAAACATTACTGTTAGATGTCTATTAAAAGTATAATTCAACCCACACTAAAAGTGTTATTGTTTAACTCCAAGCTACATGCTGTCACAACTCATTTACATATTGTGCAATGTAACTTTTTTATGAGTATGAGTTATAAGGCCAAAAATACATTACATTTGCCTTTGTAGACAGGGTGCTGTGACACAAAGGATGTGGAGGCATGACATCATGCACCTTCTCAATGTTACTTTATGCTGTGTGCTGTTCAGATGAAGTATAATCTTTAATAAGTAAAAAATACTGCTGGAATGAAATCACAGTTTAGCTAAGAGTACAGTGGGAAATGTGGGAGGAGAACATCATTAATGTTACTGGCCTCCCCTTAAAAATTATCACTCACTGGCAGTTATAGACTGTTAGTATACAGGTTGTAGGAATATGTTCATGTATGTGTAGCTTCTGCCATATGTGACTGAATGATGGTTTGCCTTTTGCATGCATAATGCCAACATTGTCTTTAATGTCTTGAGAGTCAAGCTGATAAAAATAAACCACAAAATGGCTACTGCATCTGTCTACCAATAATCAAGCCTTTGATATTCCCATTTTAGGTTGTCATACAGCTGATAATCCTCTTGAATTTCTTCCCAGGCTTTTACTTTCTGTGCCATCAGTATGCATGATCAATATTTAACCACCATTTGTCTTCTTTTCCATCTCCATAGACTGTTCTTATATAATGTATCCCACAATACACCACCTATTGCAATTACTCTTTCCTTCTAGGGTCCATAGTCTCTCCATTCTATCTTTCTTTGAAAATATTTTGAGCTTGAATTGTCCAGTCTAAACACAACTCTACCCCAGGGCATTCCAATAGCATGATAATTATATCCCATGCTTTCTCCATTCATTATCCTGTATCCAAACCATTATCTTCCAATCCATGTCATAATCTAAGCCTACCACTCTTAAAACAGTAGCAACTAATGCTCCTTGCAAGCTAACTTTTAAATCAGGTACACCCAACCCTCCCCTTTTTTTTGGGCATTGTCATCCTTTCCCAAGCCTCCCTAGGAAGTCTTCCTTCCCAAACAAATTCCCTAAACAAAGAAATTATTATCAGGAAGGAGTCATAGAGGTTGACCTTCATATTCAAATTACATCATTATACACATCTACAACACCAGAATTCAGTGATTAATGTCCAGGCTTATTGCTTTCCATTTTTGCAACTGCTGTTTTATTTTTTTCAGAATTTTTATCGTAAGCATATTTTATCGATTTTTTAACCTAGTGTCCTACCCATACCCCTAAATATTTCAATTGATCCACCCAGAAATCCTCCCTCTGCCACCCTACGCTATCTCACTCTGTCAGCTAGTACTGACCTTCTCTTGTGTTTAGTTAACTTGTATCCAGACTCTTTTCCAGTCTCTTCCAAAATTTGCCACAATTTCTGCTCATCTCCATAGTCAGTAAAATATCATCTGTATAAAGTGCTGTCTTTTTCTTGAAATTCTCTCACTTATAGCTTTAATTCCTAAACTCCTTATTGACACTGCTAGTGTCTCTAAGTAGAGTATAAACTGAAGAAGGGAAAGGGGACAACCCTGTCTGGTGCCCTATTAATTTCTTATCCTATCTGACAGTCTTTCTGTAATCTTCACCTTCCCTGTTTCTTCATTATAAATCTTTTTCATCATCCCTATCCAGATACCTGGAACCCCCACCTTCCTAGTACTCAATACAGATACTTCCAATCTACTTTTTAAAATGCTTTTTCAGTATCTAACAAATTAACACCATCTCCTTGCCCTCTTTTTGAGCATCTTGTAGAATTAATGTTTTAATTATAATGTCCTCTGTCTTATGCCCCCCCCCCCGTGAAGCTAGTCTGATCATCCTTTATGATCCTTTTCAACATAGAAAAAGGAACACCGACCCACAGGATACAGATCCACAAATGATCTCCAACCAAAAGTAATAATAAAAACTGGTTTATTAAAGGCTTCACCTCAAAAAGTCTTAAAACACAATGTGAACACAGTAAGTTAAGCACTTTCACCCAGTCCAAATACCAGGCTTCATCAGAACCCTTAGCATTGTGTTCAATCAACTTAAATAACATAATTACAACATGTGACAGCTCTTCCCCACCAATTAATTAAATAAATTTAAATACATACATCCCCTATTTTTTAAAATGGTACAAATAAAACACTTGTTACATTTGTTTGTTTAAAAAAATAAATAAATGCAATAGAAGTATTTACAATTTATAATCTAGCAGCCCTTAATTTTAAAACACTACTAATATTAATATTGTCATTGAGTCCCGGGGCTCTCCCAGCATCTAATCTCAGTTGCCAAAGCAACTCCTTCTACTCCAATCTGGATTCCCAACTACCACCTCGTGGGTCCATACACACTTGTTCCAATACAAAAAAATGTATATCCATATTGTTGCAGGTTTGAGAATGTTTATAAAAGGCATTTGTATCTTTCCCTCTCCTAACCTCATACATATGTTCGTAAATTCTCCTATTCAAATGCCTTTCAATTTTCCCTACATAAAAAACTGGAGCACTTCATGCACATACCTAAATATACTACCCCCTTTGTCCTACAATTGAAATATTGAGAAGCTTTAATGTTAAATCTCCTAGACGGAACATATAGAGAACCCTGGTTAAGCATATAGCAGCATTGATGACAGGCACCACACCTATAAGTACCTTTCTTAATCCTGCCTTGTCCACCCTGCACTTCTAGCACTCTTTCCATACATTCCTTGAGATTCATATCTCTCTTCCTTATAAAATGGGGATGGACATGTAAAAAAACAGAAATATCCTCATTCACCGTTAACACTGGCCAATATTTTATAATAATTCTTTCCACGTCAGGTGAAGTCAATGAAAAGGTGTGTAAAAAGGCATCTTCCTTTTTAGAAACCTTGGAGGAACAGTTACCCAGCTCCAGTCCTCTATTACCTAATAATGGGAAAAATTTTTTGTCCCTATTCTCTATAACTTCCCTAGCTATATTTTCAGTGAGTTTGTTTGGGATACCCCTCTCCACAAAAAGTGTAGTAATAAAATCCACTTCTTTCAAAAACTGTTCTGTTAGGCTTGTCATTCTTGAGGACCTAATCATTTGACCTTTCACTATTCCCCTTTTTTGGTAAAAAGGATGTCCACTGTCAAAATGCAAGTATGCATTTGAAAATGTCTTTTTCCTAAATATTTTAGACTGAAAACAATCTTTCTCATAATCTTTATATATTGTGACATCCAAGTAGTCTAAACTGTCTTCATTCACATTCAAAGTGAAAGTCAAAAACTCAGTGAGCTCATTAATATAACAGAAAAATTCTTCTAATTTATCTTTCGACCCTTTCCATAACAGACAAATATCATCTAAAAATCTTGAATATTTAGTAATATAATTTGTCCACTCAGACTGTAATATGAATTTTTGTTCCCAACAATATAATGCACAATTGGCGTATACAGGGGCACAAGGTGACCCCATAACGTCTCCCTTCTTTTGATGGTAATATTCACCATTAAAGTAAATAAAATTGTTTCTAAGAACAGTTTCATTGAATTCAATAATTAAGTTGATAGTGTTGTTGTCAAGGCCTGATTCGGTAAAAAGAACTTCAGAAAACCATACTAAACCCATCTCATGGGGGATGCTAGGAAATAATTCAACCACATCTATAGTAACCATAAGTATGTCCTTGTCATATGTTTCTTTACTCATTCCCTTCAAAAACTCCCATGAGGCCTTACAAATATGTGGTATTGTAGCAACAAAATCTTTGACTTTCAAATCAACAAAAGTAGCCAAAGGTTCAGTGATTCCACCTGCACCTGCTACTATGGGTCTAAACTTAATGTTGTTGATCCCTTTATGTGTCTTGGGAATGCCAAAAATTATTGGTATTTTTGGTTTATCCACATATAGAAAATTATATAACTTCTCATTCATACTTCCTTGCAATAAATGATCTAGCAAGTAATATTTAATTTTAGCATAAGCTATATTAATCTCATTTCGAGAAACTAATTCATACTGTTCCGTGTCCTGTAAAATATTGTACATGTACATATCATAGTCGACAGTATACATCAAAACCACGCCACCCTCCTTGTCGGGTTTCATCACCCTACACTTGTGTTCATTCAAATACTTTAATGTGTTCTTATGCCCTTCAGAAAAATTATTACTCCTGCCTTCTTTAAAATTGAATTGCCTAATTTCGTTCTCCACAAGTTCCTCAAATATTTTCAAGAATGGGTGAGTGGGGGGATTAAATGTACTCCTCCTAGACAATTCCCGTAGGAGTTTTTCCTGGCCTTTGAATATGATGTTTAAATTCAATTGCCTAATGAATAGTTTTAAGTCAGTAATTGTATTCACCAATAGCCCTGGGCGTGAGGGAAGAAAATGAAACCCTTTAGCAAAAAGTTTGAAGTAATCATAAGATATAACAATATCCGTGAAGTTGAAAATAATAAAATTCCCTTTCTTACACACCCTGTTCTGTTGGTCATAGCCCTCTCTAAATCCATTGACAAAAAACTCATCTACCCTCAGGCTGGAAAAAACATTTAACTCTGAACGTAATTCCAACCCCTCCCTCTGAATCTCCCCCCTCCCCCCCCTCTGATATTGAAAATTCTGTACCGAATGTTTCCTTTCCTTTTCTGCTAATCTTTCACTTCTCCTCAGGGCAGGGGGTCCCCCAGAAGAACCAATCGCCTGTTGATTGTTTGAATAACCGTCATCCGTTCTGCTAACAAACACTTTGTCCTTGTTGGTAGAAGGGCAGTACATTTTTGTTAATGGGTAAGCCCTACCTTCCCTGTACTCTAATAAATCCCTCTCCAATTTCCTTAACTTCCTTCCAATGATTTTCTCACAATGGTTGTCCACTTCTCTAAATACATTCTCATATTTAATCTTTTCTCTTTCAATTAATTTATCGTTTAATATTTTCTGGTGTACAGAATTTAATTCTTTCAACAGAACCTCACTCTGTACTTCGTAGTCCCGTATCATTAAATTCATTACCTCAATGCCAGTTCTGTTAAAAACTTCACACAGTTGTTGATATAAATTACTGTCCGGTTTCACATTGCTTGGAAATTTAAATATCCGGAGTCCCTTTGGGATCCTGTTAACCTGTACACATTCTCTCAAATAATCAATTTCCAACTGATTAATTTTAAATGAATGCAGTTTATCACTAAAAACAGTGAAATAGTCATCAAAATTGTTCATATTGCGAGAAAATGTACCTTCATTAAACTTAAACCTTTTAGTAGTCCAGGTCTCAAAGTTAAAATTGCTTGTATTATTCAAACAATCCACCCCACCAAAATCGGGTAAGGTTTTGTTGTTGTTGGTATTCGCTTTCGCTGAATTAACATTTAGTTCATGAGTGCTGGTACCACTAGAACAGATTTCACCCTCGGTAACCACCCGTGAAAACGTCGTTGCACGTCCATTTCATGTAATAGGTGCATTGGGAAGTTGCTATTGATTCCCTGGAAGACTAGAAGCCGTTTCAAGTACCCTTTCTAGCAAATTGTCCATTAACTGAGTTAATAGTAAAACAACGACCTCGTTGTTGTCTCTAAGAATAGTAGGAGTATCAATGAATTTGTGAGATTCCAATCCCTCGTCCATCGCGACACCAGGAACACCAAAAAGTAGCACAAGCAACAAACCAAGAAAAAGGAACACTGGCCCACAGGATACAGATCCACAAATGATCTCCAACCAAAAGTAATAATAAAAACGGGTTTATTAAAGGCTTCACCTCAAAAAGTCTTAAAACACAATGTGAACACAGTAAGTTAAGTGCTTTCACCCAGTCCAAATACCAGGCTTCATCAGAACCCTTAGCATTGTGTTCAATCAACTTAACATAATTACAACATGTGACAGCTCTTCCCCACCAATTAATTAAATAAATTTAAATATATACATCCCCTATTTTTTTAAAATGGTACAAATAAAACACTTGTTACATTTGTTTGTTTAAAAAAACAAATAAATGCATCAGTGCAAATCTGTTCATGCTCTTGTCAACCACTGTGCAAACCAAATACATGTGAATATAAAAACAGTATGTATAATATATACATAGAAGTATTTACAATTTATAATCTAGCAGCCCTTAATTTTAAAACACTACCAATATTAATATTGTCATTGAGTCCCGGGGCTCTCCCAGCATCTAATCTCAGTTGCCAAAGCAACTCCTTCTACTCCAATCTGGATTCCCAACTACCACGCCGTGGGTCCATACACACTTGTTCCAATACAAAAAACTTTATATCCATATTGTTGCAGGTTTGAGAATGTTTATAAAAGGCATTTGTATCTTTCCCTCTCCTAACCTCATACATATGTTCGTAAATTCTCCTATTCAAATGCCTTTCCGTTTTCCCTACATAAAAACTGGAGCACTTCATGCACATACCTAAATATACTACCCCCTTTGTCCTACAATTGAAATATTGAGAAGCTTTAATGTTAAATCTCCTAGACGGAACATATAGAGTACCCTGGTTAAGCATATAGCAGCATTGATGACAGGCAAAACACCTATAAGTACCTTTCTTAATCCTACCTTGCCACCCTGCACTTCTAACACTCTTTCCATACATTCCTTGAGATTCATATCTCTCTTCCTTATAAAATGGGGATGGACAGGTAAAAAAACGGAAATATCCTCAGTCACCGTTAACACTGGCCAATATTTTATAATAATTCTTTCCACGTCAAGTGAAGTCAACGAAAAGGTGTGTAAAAAGGCACCTTCCTTTTTAGAAACCTTGGAGGAACACTTATCCAGCTCCAATCCTCTATTACCTAATAATGGGAAAAATGTTTTGTCCCTATTCTCTATAACTTTCCTAGCTATGTTTTCAATGAGTTTTTTGGGATACCCCCTCTCCACAAAAAGTGTAGTAATAAAATCCACTTCTTTCAAAAACTGTTCTGTTAGGCTTGTCATTCTTGAGGCCCTAATCATTTGACCTTTCACTATTCCCCTTTTTTGGTAAAAAGGATGTCCACTGTCAAAATGCAAGTATGCATTCGAAAATGTCTTAATCAGTCAGTTAGTATAAAACCTGTATTAGCAGCACGTAGGTAAAAATGTTTAAATTCAAGCCTTTTGGTCATTTGTTATATATACATACAACTTTTAGGTATTTTTACATTCTCCAGATTTCTAGAGTGAAAAGTTCAATGTCCATATTCTTATATTTTTGTACTGAGCAGGCCTGAAACTAAGAATGTTTGAATTTTCAGACTTCTAGATGTCAGCTATAGTTTGGCCTAACATGATTATTTTATTATTGAGGCCTAGTATCTCTTTACCATATATATATATATATATATATATATATATATATATATATATATATACATGTATTTATATTTAACATAAGTTTCATTCAAATTTATATATTTTAAGATTGGTGTATTTTTAGTATTTTTAGTATTATTTTTCAATAATGTTGTTGTAGTTTTAGATAAATATATTTTTATATATGTATATATATGTATATGTTCATACATATATATATAAAATTTTTTGTATATGTGTGAAAAAGGGATATAATGTACATTCATTTTTAGTAGCATTGAGCCTTATTTCAGTTTGGTAAGATTTTAGTAAATTGATAAATTGATTAATTGACTAATTGAATGAGTGTTTTGAGAATTGAATGTTAATTTGTTTGATCAAGATATATAAAGCACTTGTATAGAGCCATATTTTTATAAACCTGAAGAAGCGTACTTGATGTACTTGAAAGCGCTTGTTTCTACAATAAACTAAGTTTATTTTTCATCGTGGAGGTCTCCATTCGTTTTGCTTTGTTGTAAATTTTATACAGGTAAGACCATACGTCAAGTTAGGATGAGAATACCTGAACATATTTGAGATGTCAAAAATAAGTCTCCTACCAGTCCAATAGTGTCACATTTTTCTGAATATCATAATGATGATTCTGATTTATTAAGGTTCTTTATAATGTATGTCTTTAAATGTTCTGATTTGTATTTAGATCTTTCTGATAATTATAGATCCGATTATGTATAGTGGGAATATGTTGAATTTACTACAGGATGACAATCATTATGTGATTTTAAACTAGAAATGAAATGTTCTTAGCATATATTTTATACGAATGACTCAACAATCAATTGGCCAGGACCTCTCTTGATTTTTGGAGGTTAAAAAAAAATCACTGGTACATTATAATATCCAGTAGTGTGTGTGTGTGTGTGTGTGTATATATATATATATATATATATATATATATATATATATATATATATGAAATTTAATATTTCATATCAAAATTCACCTAGTATAGCAAGTAGGGTTGTACGTACAAATGTGGGCAGTGAGATTTTGGATTCCCAGTGTAAGGGATGCACCACCTCTAAGTATATGAATCAGGAGGCTACTTATATTATTAATGGGAAACTGTTTAAGGTTCCATAGGTGTTAACGCTTACCAAAAAATGGTCATGTATGAATTATTTTGCCCCTGTAACAAATTTTATACAGGTAAGACCATACGTCAAGTTAGGATGAGAATACATGAACATATTTGAGATGTCAAAAATAATTCTCCTACCAGTCCAATAGTGTCACATTTTTCTGAATATTGTAATTGTGATTCTGATTTATTAAAGCTGTTTATAATGTATGTCTTTAAATGTTCTGATTTGTATTTAGATCCTTCTGATATATTATTACAGAAGGAAGCTTGGTTTATTTTTGCTTATGATACTTTACACCCTAAGGGCCTTAATAATAAATTGCTTCCAAAATATCTAAAATAATAGTTGTAATAATTTCAGGGAACTTTATTAGAAGTGAGGTATTTTTATATATTTTTTTGTATTGGTATAGACATTTTTAAGTTTAGTGTTATTTTATGAATAATTATGGATTTATTTGTTATAATTGCAATATAATATTTTTGATAGATATATTTTATTGATAAGAACATGTATATCTTATTTATTTAACATCTTAGAGTATTTAAGAATATTTACATCTTTGGAAGCATTTCATGTAAAAGGTAGTGCTTGTATCTTTAAAACTTTTGTAAGTTTAGTATTTCGATATTGATTGATTATGTGATTAAGTTAATAGTGATTTAATTAGTGGATTATATTTAAGGGCTTGTTTGACTGCTGTTAAGGTTTTGAACCTTGAAGGCATAATCCAAGGCTCTTGTTTAGAGTTTTTACACATTGTTCCTGGTTTTTGAATGAAGCTGTTTTTAAGTGCCAAGTGGTATTTTTCTAAACTTGGAGTGTGGTGAAGTTAATATTTAGCACTAATTATGAAATTTGTGGTTGGAATAAGAAGTATTACCCAGGATTTGTTTTTTATCACATATGGCATTGAATACAAAACATATTAGTTAAGATGGGACAGCATATTACCTTTGATATGAACATAAGGTTAGGAAACCTGGAAGGGAAAGAGAACAACACAACAGTCATATGGCTTACCTTTTTTCTAAGGGCAAGTCTAAGGTGGCCCAATGCAGAGTTCATTTGCAGTATTCTGGAGCTCCTATTAGTAATATATTGGCATTCAACCAAGCCGGATCATCTTTGGATATCTTAGATGATTTCAACAGTGGAGAATTCCAACAATTTGTTTTAAAGGAACTGTACGTGTGGAGATCTGAGCAGTTAGCAAAGAAAAGGAAACATTCACAGAACTTTAGGGAACTGAACAATGGATACCAGGAGTGGAAACACTGGGGGAAAATGGATTGGTAGAGTACAAGTATTGTAAGGATGTTACACATTATTGTGAGACTTTTAATAACTTTAATATTTACAGCTTTAGTAATATTTCCATTATGAATACACATGCTGAATTATTAAAAAAGGCTAAATTTTTTCTAGCTAAGAGAGCTAACATTACTCAGGTATTAACTGAACTCAAACTATATTTAAGAAAACTGAAGTTTCATTGTATGGTATTGGGGATAGAAGTAAAAAACTGCAGAGACCAAGTATATTGAATCCACAACTTTCTGCAGTGTTTAATACATTTGAGTTAATTGTTCAAACTGATATTCACGCTCTATTAGAAGGAAAAATGGAACCTGTTTTTCATCATGGGCCTACAAGAGAGCAAAGTTTTATGTGACTTTCTACAAACAATATATGTATCATGAAAGCAGATACGAGGGGAGGGATAGTAGTTATAGATTTGATTATGTATAGTGGAAAGATGTTGAATTTACTACAGGATGTTCTAGAAATGAAATGTTCTTAGCATATGAAACAATAGGTATATGCTTTATGAATGACTCAACTATCGATTGGCCAAGACCTCTGTTGATCTTTGGAGGTTAAAAAACAACAAGATTTCATGCAGTTTTGGAATTTCAAAGATTCATAAGAATTTAAGTGACCCTCCCTTATGGCCTATTATTTCATTCAGGAGCAGTAAAACAGAGCCCATGGCTGTATAAGTAGTTAGGAAGGTTAAGTGTGTGCAGCAAGCATTTCCACATGTTTTACATGATTCCTGGCAATTATTGGATTTATTAAGGGACATTGTATATATCGGAGGTTTCGTTTTTTGTTTTTTTTTATAGCTGAAATCAACTTGTTTGCAGTGATACAGCAGAAGTTGTGAATAGAGTTGTTTAGAAAAGTATTGACTACCTGTAGTAATTTGACTAATAATGAAATTAATGTCACTTGTGACTTGATGGATATGGTTTTGTCCAATAATTATTACTTTTTTGAAGGTGAGTTTTTTAGACAAATTTCTGGTTTGGCAATAGAAGCATTTGCAAACTTTGTTTTATGTCAATGGGAAAAGTCATATATTTTTAGTTCTAATTATTTTCAGTATATCAATATTTTTGGATGACATTTTAATATTGTGGAAAGGGGATCTTAAGATGTTGGATCAATTTTTATGTATTCTGAGGAAACTGCTATATTCTTGTTTTTTATTATGATTTACAGTTACAGCCATTAATTTTTGGATGTCTGTATTTATAAGAATATCATAAATAGTTGTTTTGCATCAATACTATATAGGAAACCCACATATTGTAATTCTTTTTTCTCACTTTACTAGTGGACACACTTATCGGGTAAAACATAAGATTGTCAGTGAGCAATTTGTGAGGTTATCTTGCCTAACATCAGATAACACTTTTTATGGGAAGAGGTTGTTTTGAGATAGATATTTATGGAAAGGAAATGTCCTTCTAAACTTGTTGACAACATTATAGATGAGATCAACAAGGAGAGAAGTGACTCGTTTGCACCAATTAAAGAAACCTATGGAAAAGAAGGCAGGCAGTGTAATGGTGAATTTTGACTGTACATTTGGTCTGTAGGGAAAATGTTTTTTTTTTTAAATTGGGAAAGAGCCCTACTTCACAAAAAATGGAGTGGATGTAAAAACAAGTTTACGAGGTCAGGGATGACAAATATTACTAACAAAGGTATGTACAAATGTGGGAGATGTAAACAATGTAGATTCATGAATATTGAAAATGTTACTGTAGAGGATAAGATAATTTATGGACAAGGTCATTTTGATTGTAATAGTATGGGGGTTGTTTATTTGGTGACATCTCTTTCATGGCCTGCTTTCTTTATAGGGAAAACCAAGAAAGCTCTGAAAAAATACATTTATTAACATGTATATGCTATACATAGGCAGGAAGCAATTAACACTTTGGCAGAACATGCAAAGTATTGTGCGAGTTTTAACAAATTTGTGTTTTTATGTATTAGAAAAGTGAAACAAAATGAATATGGAGGTGATTGGGAGAACAAATTATTACTGAGAGAATTAAATTGGAAAATTAGTTTGGGATCTGGCAAAAAAACAGGATTAAATGAGCATGTGCCCATTAGCTGTGTTTTAAGATATAAAAGGGACCAGGTATATAATGTGTGTTGGATTTAATTATGGTTGATGCATATGTCTTTAAAATTAATTTATATTAATTGATGCATTTTTGAACATGGTTATTTTAAGAAGAGGATTAGATGTCTTGTTATCTGTTCTGATAAAGTTTTGTCTTTGGAAGACAAAAGCACTCAACAATTAATTAAAATTTTCCTGAGGTTTCTACAGAATATTTGTGGTTAATTAGTATTTTATCTTCCCATTGTTGCAATTTTTTGTTTAATTTCTCTTTCTTTTTCTCTTAAATCTCTCTTCCCCTTTCTCCTTTCTTGCTTAATATAAGTCATTTCCACCAGAAAGTCCTTCGTGGCCATTCCCCTTCTCCCAGCCAGCTCTCTTTCCCTCTCCTGTATATCCTTTCTAATCCTATCCTTAAATCTGTCCCATTGTCCTTCTTCCCTATATCTCCTTCTTAATCAAACCTTTCATCCATTCCTGTGTATCCTTTCTGTCTAATATATATATATATATATATATATATATATATATATATATATATATATATATATATATATATATCTTGGTACCCTCCAGTGCCTCTCCACCACTATGTCATGCTGCAACTGCACTCTCACTCTTATCAAAGCATGATTAGAAAGAGTAAGTGGTTTAATTATCACTTTATTAAATTCTCATGTTCTTTTGTAGTACAGTACCTGTTAAACCTGGCCCAGCTATTATGACTGTGAGAGTGGAAGGTATATATTTCCCCTTTTCACCCATTTTTTGTGACCTTCACATGTCTACAATTCCCATAGAGGTCAAGTAATCCCTCACATGTCTTCCTTCCTTCCTTTGTGCATCACAATCTTCAAGACCCTTTATCAACTTCATCTTTATATACAGTGATATTCCCTACCCTCCCTTCCCTCTTTCCTCTGTCATTCTGTCTAGTATAATTACACGTCTTTCTTGCCCATTATCCTTATTATTAACCTGCTGTCCTCCTCTGTTCATGGCTTGATGATTCACTCCTTCCCAACCCCTCCATTAACTATACACATATTTACAAATTGCCTTCCTTTGAATAATATACCCTGCCTCAAAGTCCCTCAATCTGTCATAACTATGACAGAGTACTTCATTGCTACAGAATTACCTCTGCCTCCAGTGCAAATCTCAATTACTACCAAGCCTCATAATATCTTTACACTGCCACCATTTCCCTTCATTACTAGCAATTGTTCCATGTCTATACTAGATAAAAAACATATTGATGAAAATTAGTTTAACTCATCAATTTTCTCAAGCTCCCATTGATCTATCATAGCTCTGAACTAACATCAGCTAACAAATGCATCTCTAACACCTATTCATTGTCATGCCATTCACGTACTCTTATGAATTCATTTAGTATTCATCGTCATACCATTCACGTACTCTTATAAATCCATTTAGTCTACTTCCCTTTTACTTGAAGTAATCCTCGAAAACAGCTAAATAAACTTGTTGTTTCCTCTTCTATAAGCATCACCCACCATCCTTGTGCCTCTAAATAACCTTTCAACATACACTAGTACTCTATACATTTACCAGCTTTTAGAACTCCCCCCGCTGCAAAACTCACAAATATAATTTTCAAACATTTTCCTTCTCCGACATGGCAATTTACCCAAATCCCCCTTCCAGTTTCCTAGATTGGTACAGTCTTGTTTCCTCAACCTTTTAACCACCCACCCAGCACACCCACTTTTCTTATTTCAATCCCGACAAACATTCAGTGGGAGAATGACCTACAGCTGATCATGAATCCATAGCCATTACAAAGAAAAGGAGTACACACCAGTGCTGTTTCTCTCCTTTATTCATATTTATCACAGATCCAAACCACAATACACACTGTTGTCCCCTTACAGTTCCAGGCTATCAGCCCTTTTTTAACTGTGCTGCTACATTTATGTTTTGATGTAAAAATAAACATCAGTCTTACTGCCTCCATTTTATCAAGAGAACTCACTTCTCTGTTATCCCTTCCATCAAATTTCAACATCCGCACCCCCTTTTGTACAAATTCCATTTTTTCTTTTGTACTTTTAATTAGACAGCTGTCATACTGCAGTACTGTATTTATATGGCCTACAGTCTTGTCTGATTTCAAGAGGACAAAAAGTTTACTTACTGCCCACTCAGTTCTTCTGATGGGCAAATAATCTGCAGCACTGTGTAAGCAGATAATCCATGCACCTCCGCCCCCCAAAAATATTCACAGTATTCAAACAAGTGGGTCTTTAACTCTCCATTGTTTTTTTTTTCCATTCACATTATTGTATCTTTTCCTGACCTGACATTTATAGTCAAAAATACTGGTATAGTTTCTAAAATTCACCAGTTCATATCAGTGTCCATCAGTCCCTCTCCTTCTCGCTGGCTGTATGATCTGGACATTTTCTCTGAGCTTTTGTTGTTTCCTGAAAAAGGGGACATACCCTCTTTCTTTCCCCATCTTTTAATGTCTTTGACTCTCCCTCTGTGTAGGTACCTCCTTTGAGTGTCCTTCCATACTGCCCACATCTAGTCTCATATTGATTGGTTTCATTACAAACTCCAATGCTTGCTTGGGGTTAATGAAAAATTGTGTCAGTCCTTGTGCAGATATCTTCACTGTAGTTGGGTAATTGAGGCTCCATCATTGTCTCCACTCCTTACATTTTCTTATAACTGGCAACATTGCATTCTGTAACATATGTATTTTAAAAGAGAAATCATGTTCTTCAGTTTCCAAATTTTCTGTAACAGCCTTTCCTTTAGTGTGAATGTCTACAGTCTAATGCTTATTGGTCTTAGCCCCCACTTTCCTTCCCGAGTTGGTTGCCAAATGGTGTGGTATGCTTTTTCAGTTTTGATTTCTGCCTCTGGGATTTCTGATCGCTTCTCCAGTGATGCCACAACTACACTAACACATAGTTTCCGGGTACACCAAGCAACTTAATTTTCTTCCTTCTGGCCCAGTCTTCCGTATCCACCTTCTAAACAATCATGCCTGGCTTCTACCACCTCCACACAGGCCTTTAATTCCTCATTCTCTACCAGCAGTTCTTGTATTACAGATGTATGCTCAATTAGACCCTTTTCCAACTCTCTGATATTTTTTCCTGAGTCGTCACACCATCTAAGAGGGTCTGTTAAATATATTTCAATTCCTTTCAAATTGTCTACAATATAATCAGTTCACCCAATCAGTTCTACTCCTGAGCCATTGTTTCAGTCTCTTGCTCGCTCGTCTCTTGATGCCTCTATTTTTTTAACTTTCTTTTTCATGGACTATCACTCTCTGTTAAAACTCTTGATTCTTCCTGTTTTTTTTACTAGGGATTCTTATGAGGCTTCTTATTTAAAATCCAAAGAAAAATCACTAATACGAGTGGAGCTCTGCAGAACTGCTTTAGTTTAAGGCAATGTCATAAGGAAAGTCATGGAATCAGAAATGTTATGAGAAATATTAACAACCTCAGACATGCACATGATACCACTCAAATCTTGAATTCGGGAAAGTGAGAAAGCGCTAAAGAGTCTGTTAATTAAGGTGAAAGAAGAAAGTGTAGAAATTGTTTTGCTGCTAAACATTAAAAAAATAAATTGTTCTCTAGCTCTATCAGCTCTTTGCAAATAGATGTTGAAGAAGAGGTAATAGTCACATATTTTATAGTTTTGTCTCAAAGCTTTCTACAGATTGCAGCCATGAAATGAAAAGATGCATGCTTTTTGGAAGGGAAAACTATGACAAATACAGATAAGATTTTAAAGAACAAATGCAATACATTGTCAACAAAGGTCCATATAATCAAAGTTATGAGTTTCACTTTAAACATATGGCCATGAAAGCTGGGCTATGCCATGGAAAATTAATGCTTCTGAACTCTAATGCTGGATAAAACTTTTAACAATTCCATGGATCAAAAGAAGATCAAACCAGTCAGTACTTGAGGAAATAAATCCAGACTGTCCACTGGAAGGCCTAATAATGAAACTAAAAATGAAATACTTTGGCCACATAATACAAAGACATGATTCACTACAGAAGATATTGATGCTGGGAAAGATCAAAGGTAAAAGAAGAAGAGGGCTGCAGATACTAAGGTGGATGGGTAGCATTAATGAGGAATTGAATATGAATTTGCAAAACTTAAAGAAGCAGTTCTTGACAAGCAGGCCTGGCATGTAAAAGTCTTAGAGGTCACAAAGACTCAGATTCAATTAACTGACTAAACAACCACCTTTTGTAATAAAAAATAGAAGAAGTTATGCAGTGCACTAAGACTCTTTTTGAAAAAGATCTCTCTGTTTTTATGCATAATATAATATAATATAATATATGATATAATATATATGTGTATATATGTATATATATATATATATATATATATATATATATTTTTTTTTTATGTAATATGTGTGTATATGTGCATATGTTCTAACTTTTTTGACAACTCAACAGTCTCAATTAGCTGATTTTCTTAGTGATGAGCTTTGGTGCAATAAGGTTGCATTTCTTGCTGATTTGTTTCAATCTTTGAACACACTTAATAAAAAAAAGGAGGTCATGAAAATATTCTTATTTCCATCAACAAAAGTAATGCTTTCAAAGAAAAACTAATGCTTTATGAAAAAAGAATCAGAAGAGAAAATGCAGTATAAATGTTTGAGCTAACAAAAATGTGAAAACTGGATGGAAATCATATAGATCTAATTTTACAAATTTTAAGATTACTTAATACAAATATTGAAAAGATTATTTTCCCTTAGTTAACATATCATCCTGGATTGGATAAGAGATCCATTTGTCTTAAGTGCATGCAAATTGGAAAACTTAAATATTACAGAAGATGATGAGTTTACAGAGATAAGGAATGTCAGAGGATTAAAACTTAAACATTCAACAACAGATACTATTTATTTTGGTTATCTCTGAAAAGTGAATTTTCCAATATTACAAAAAAAGCAACAGAAGCAATTTTTCCTTTCTCCAAGTCATATTTGTGCAAATCAAGCATTTCCACAACGAATAATATTAATAAAAAAATAGATTGTGGCTGGAAACCCCTGAAGAAGATTTAAGAATATGCCTGTCCAAAATTCGTCCTCTCACAAAATCATTGTAAAACAATGTCAGGCTCAGATATCTCATTAAATATTAAATGCAAGTAAAAAAAAAAAAGGAAACATTTTTAAATCAATCAAAATTATACCTACTTTTTTTTGTCAGAGCGGCAAAAATATTTATATATTTTTGGTGTGCCGCAAGATTTTTGTAATTAGTTTATGAGTGCCATGAGTTGAAAAAGGTTGAAAATCACTGATAAAATGTGTATGTATACATATATATATATATATATATAGAGAGAGAGAGAGAGAGTGTGTGTGTGTGTGTGTGTGTGTGTGTGTGTGTGTGTGTGTGTGTGTGTGTGTGTGTGTTTAAATACACATGCACACATAGATAGATAGCTATATGGATGGATGATTATTTAGTGAAAGATTAATGCAGCTGAAACCACCAGTTTTTATAAAAAATATTGCAGTTTACCAGAAACAAGTGCAGCTAAATCAGATTCTTTCAAACAAATTTCAGTCTTGTAGTCTTAACTAAAACACACAACCAATACTTTTAGCTCAGTCTTACATGCTGGGAAAAAGTCTGTGATAGCAACTCCATCTGGATTCCTTCTGTTAGGAATATTGTCAGTTTCTTCTTCACACTTGCTCTTTACTTCAGTTGCTCTGGACATTTAGTTCCCTTTACTAAGCACCAATCACTCCACCTAGATTTGTCTTAGCCCTCTCTTTTATATTATCTCCAAATGCTCCCTCAACAAATCTTTTCTTACTAATACAAGCATGTGTTTCTGTACTTTTAAAGTAACGGATAACTTAAGAAAATGCATACTACATTTAAAGGAAATTGAATTCTGTTTACATATTTTTGGGTCATAGACATTATTTACACTGCTATGTATACATTTGTGGGTCATAAACATTATGTGTAACAATGTATAAATATTTGTTCTACTATAGTGTCCATCCCCAGCTTGAAACCCTTGGATTCAGTCCCAGTGGGTCACCTCCAAACACTCAGATAGGCTACCTGCACAGTGGTGGGTTGAAACAACTCATTGTTTTACATGCAACCAAAATATATTGCTGTCAATTGTTCCTGATTTTGCCTCATATTTTTGCACTGTCCCTTGTAAATATTTTGATTTTCTTGTAAATCATCAAGAATTACAAACAGTCAGTAATGTCAGACATTATGGTTTCATACTTCTTATACCTCATAAGTGCAAGTTGATACAAAACCTGTTGTTCTCTTAAATTTCTACTTAAGTTTGTATAACATTTAAAAATTGTCCCTGATTTTGGGCTTTTGTCCCAAATTATTTTTGGCTTTGTCCCTGATTTTCAAGTAAAGAAGTTGAGAACTATGCTGAAATGGTTGATGAGAGAGAGCCTACTGACAATTTTGGTGCCATCTTTGTTGCTTGTGAAGCCTCATGAGGTGGACCATTATCAGTTAATTCAATGTGAACTCTGTGCTAGTAAATAGTATTTAAATAAAGGAGGATGGGGAGGACCCATTCTACTGCTAAGCACTTTCTCTCGGTTGTTGAATATTTTTGATCTCAGCAGTGCTTAATTTATGGCTCAAGTAACAAACTGAGTGTCTAGTCCCAGTGCTGTAACAGCACTGACATCAGACCAATTTCTGAAGCACCTGTGTACATTAGAAATGGTTTACCATTGTTTACAGATGTCAATACCAGCTGTCAGCATACTTGCTCATTTAGAGAAAAAGCATTATCTGCTTCAGCCATTCATCTTATTCTATGGGCATTTTCCCTTTCTTGACATCATTTAAGGGGTTAGTTGCTGTTGTGAAGTGAGTCACAAACTTCCAGTAGTATCCAGCCAACTCTGTGAATGCCACTACTTGTTTATTAACACTTGGAATAGTGCAGTCCCCTCATGGCTGCCAGCTTCACCTTTTGGGATCTGAGCTTTCTTTGGCCCATTGCATACCCTATGTACCTCACTTCAGTCATGCCCACTTTGCTTTTAGAAGAATTAACAGATGGCTTAGCCTCTCTTAATACACCTAAGACAGCCAACACTTTAGCCAAAAGGTAATCCAATTCTTCGCAGTGAATGACACTACTGTCTGTGGAGCTTTAAAAATGATCCATGAGTCTCTAAAATGTTGCAGTGTCACCAAGAAACCCAAAGGGGGCATACTTTTTATGTATTTATTAATTATATTTGTTGACTTGGATAGTCCAAATTTGAACAGAATATTTTCAGCTGAAGCCCAAGGAGAAAAGATCCAAGTTTAAACACATGCAGATTATGCAGTATAAACAGTAAATTAGCATAATAAATTAGTGCAAAAATAGTAAGGAAAGAGGAGGCAAGGAGTAAGTGATAGTGCCGATAATGAGAAGAACATGGCAATATATAGTTGGATATATTGTAAGTAACATGAGAGAGAGCAGGATTTGTGGGTATGATGGTGGGTGTGATAATATGAAAAGGGCTATATAAAAATATGTAGATGAGTTTTCATAGGAAATTGTTACTGAGGACAGAGACAAAACATTTACTGTGGAGATGTGTTTTTAGCATGTTTACGAACTTTGTTGGATTAGTTTCATTTCTGTGGTCAGGTGGAATGTTGTTCTCTAATTTTGTAAACCAGACACTAAAAAGGGGAGTCACCAAAATGACTGATTGATCTGGGTAGCTGTACAAGATTCTGTAATTGAGAGCAGAGATTCCTGTTAGGAGTATATTTGAATACTAGGTTTGTTAAGAGTGGACAGGTTTCTGGTTTGTATATTATTTTATGAGTTAAATTTTAGTTGGTTTAGTGTGGTTAAAGTGTTGGAGTTCTAACCAGTTAATGTTTCTGAGAGCAACACCATGGTGGGTTTGGCTTGTAGTGTTAGCTGCAGCTCTGGCAGTTTTGTTGTATGTCATTTCCAATTTGTGAAGCTTAGTTTTGGGGATGCTACTAAGAATGCAGAAAGAGTATAGTAGAGTGGGGAGACTTTGATAGATAAGGACTGATTTTATAGAGCATGCCCAACTTTTTATTTGTTGTTAAGGAGTGGAAATCTGAGAATGATTGAGACCAGTGGACAGCTTGGATGATGATAAATCAGGTTATATTATTGTTACTGAATTTCATTTCTGCTGGTCAATGAAGGAGAAATTAATGGGATACTGTGCTGAACGACTTCGACAGATCTAAGAACATAGCAGAATTTTTTCTTTGACAGATGTTATTTAAGAAAGATAAGAGAGCAGTTTTTGCACTGTATCCTGGGTGAAAGCCATGCTGGGCAGGGGATAAAAGATCATTTGATGAAAAGTAAGATAATCATTGTTTTTGAACACACTTTTCTAGTATTTTAGAGGGTGGTCTTAGAGTGGATATAGGCCTATATTTGGAGTGCCTATTGTGTGCAACACCTATATGGATTGGTATTATGTAGAACTTTATATACTGAATCAAACTACCAGAGGTGAAAAGTGTTGTTTTTTTCTGGCTTTGGCTGTTAAGGGAATTTGCAAAGACCTCATCATCAAATTTAGTAGAGACAATGATCTTGCCTTTCTTAGTCTGTCTGCCTGCTCATTCATCTACCCAAGCCACGGGGTAACTATCAAATGTGAAAATGCTATTCAAAATCCTGAACTGAATGGTTCCATCAGGTTCTGGAACTAATAGTATGGAGCTGTTGCATTCACTTCTAGTCTCCTGTAATATCCCAGTCTTAAGTATCTTTTTTATTTCTTCACACCCTGCCTGTATAAGTTATTCTGGTATTCTATAAGCTTTTAAATTAAGCTTCTCTCCTGAACTAGTCCCAATATGATATTGAAGCAGATTTGTTCTGCCATGCCCTTCTGAAAACATATCCTTGTTCCTTAACAGAAATTATTTTATTTCTTGTTTGTGTGGTTTGGCTAGTGTATCATCTGTCTAAACTACAAGTATAAACATCAGTTGTTTTTCTTTACCAGATTCACTAATGTCTGCTATTCATCTACTGAAGTTTTTACTTCCCTTCATGGTTTCAAAACATTAATATGGTATACCTTTTCTGATGTTGCCTTACCTGTCTGCAGTTTACTTCATTTATTTTCTCTCTTATTTCAAATGGTGCTTGTTATTTACATACATACAAACAAATACATACATACAAATATTTCAAGCACGAGCATAAATGTCCTTCTAGCTTGCCAGTATACCAAAACACTTGTTTCCACAATAAGTGTCCAGGCTGTTCTTAAAAATATCTAAAGTAGTGCTTGCTTTAATGTAATTTGGTAGTCTGTTCTATGCATTAGAGAACTAATTAGTACACTTCTCATTCCTATAGAATCTTCTACACAGGTTGTCTGATGATTTTCTAGTACTTTTTGATAACCCCAACATTCCCAGAGGTAGCTGTCCCTAAATGTCCTATATACTTGAATAAGATATCCTCTTAGATATCTGTAAGAGACACTGTACAAGTTCAGATATTTTATTCTTTCATAATAACTTAGATTTTCACATCCATGGATGCCCTTGGTATATATCCGCTGTACTTTTTCCAGTTTACTCATGTTATAGGTTTTCCATATTGTTATTCCATACTCAAGTTTGGGTCTAATATAACTAACAAACAATGACTTCATTATTTTTAATTTCCTAGACTTTATAAATATTTTTATACAACCTGTAGTTCTATAACTATCATTAACCAATTGGTTGATATGATTAGAAAAACTCATAGCTGAATCTAACCATATACTCAGGTCCTTAAATGAGTCTACAGTGTCAATTACTGTGTGCTGTATTAAATATTCACTTTTCAGTTTATGTTTCCCAAATGTCATATGCTTAGCTTTTGATGAATTTATCAGCATATTATTCTCCTGTGCCAAAATGGTCCATTTAGTCAAGTTATTTTGCAGACATGCCTTATATGTAACACTTGTAATCAGTTTACCCAATTTCAGGTTGTCTGCGTATAGACTATAGAAAACCTCAGATGAAAAAGTTAGGTCTGAAAGATACACTCTAAACAAGTAAGAGCCTAGAACAGAGCCCTGTATGGGGCACCCTGACTGTAACCAAGGATTTCATCTGTCCAGTTGCTGTATGATACTTGCCATGTCCTATTTGTAAGCCATGCAGCTATCTATCTTATCAAGAGTACATCACTACCTAGTTGTACTAATTTATTGATCAGTGGTTCGTGTATGACTCTGTCAAATGCTGAAGTTAAGGCTATATAAATTACATCACAGCACAATTTTTCATTCATAGCTGTTATTATATTGTTATAGAACATCATGTTACAGGTGGTAATATATCTATTTTCAACATATGCATGCTTATATATGGTTTCTAGTCCCAACCTATCCAGTTCTGACAACAACTTATCCAATATTACCTTCTCTATTAATTTTCCACAACATGAAAGTAGACTTAAGTGTCTATATGATTCTGAGTTTGTCCTACTCCCCTTTCCCTTAAAGGCAGGTTTAATAAGCACATGTCTCCAATCTTGAGGAATCTCCCCATATTTATATGACCTAGTGAATAATAAATATAATGGTAGTGTAAGTTCTTGCTGAAGTGTTCTCAGGTCATTGTTACTAATTCCATCTCCTCCCTGCACTTTGTTTGGATCCAGTTTGCACAGTTCTTTGTCGATCTAATCTAATTTGATTCCAGTATCTGTGGTTACCTGGATGTCACTAGGACAACTTATCACCCATATTGTGGAGCCAAACTGCTTTGCATAAGATTTTGTAAATATATATCTATAATCTGTTGTGTCTGAGAATAAACTTTAGCATCTGTACACAGTTTATCAATTTGTGTGTCTTTACTCCTTCCACATCTAGTGTGTCTATAAAATGGTTTTCTATTATGCTCAATATCTTTATATACATTTTCTACACATTTTTTTTAATCTTGTCTCACACTATGCTTAATCTATTTGTCCAGCTTGTTTATTTCAGTTTTCAAAGTTGAAGTTCAACCTCTCTTCCATTTCTTATATTTTTTTGTCTCTAACCTTAATCAGATAGCTTATTCTTATGGAAATATATCCCCCGATGTTGTATGCCTAGATCCTGATGTTAAACATTTTTTTGACTTTGGCCAGAAATTTGTTCTCTGCTGAGGACTTCCAAGACAGCTGCTGACTGATCAACAGCTTAATTCCCAGTGTAGAAACAGAAACTGAGAAACAACAGCCAGCAATATTGTCACTTTGAGTAAAATTCAGTTACTGACTAGTAAGTACACTGTCTGGATGCCTGCAAAGAAGAAACTAAAAGAGCCTGAAAGAAAATCAGCTAGAAAAGGTGAACAGAGAACACTGACTGGGAAGAATCCTGCAGTTGTTCAGCAAAACGTAGTTCAAGCTCCAGCTCTGGTGCAAGACATGGCTTCCTGTAATCTAGAGAAAAAATAACTCAGATTTGCTCAGAGTTGATTATAATAAATGAAACACTGAAGGACTATATCAGCTCAAATAAAAAAAAATGCTGGAAAAAAGGAAGAAGCTTTAAACAGATATTCAAATGAGCTGATAAAACTACAAAAATCAGATGTCAAAATGAAGAAAAGGCTGGCTGAGTATGAGATTGAATAAAAGTAAAAAATAAAACTGGTTAGACAGAGAGTAAAAGCCAAAATATTCAATAAAAATACTTAAAATGTTCACAAAAATACCAGTAAAACAAACAGGATGAGCGCTTTCATACTCAAAGGTACTTTGTCAGATCCATTCTTACATCAATTAATATTGCACTTATATAACTCAGTGTTTGAGGTCACATGATTTTAACAATGGCTTAATGGGGATGATTTCATTTAACCCCTTGCCTGCATCAGCCCTTAACAAATGCATCCATTTTATTTCTGTGCATTCAGTTCTTGTTTTTATGTCACCACCTCTCAGATTAAGTGTGTATATTTCTAGCACCAAAAACTTGAACCAATGTTCACAACTTGTTGACAAGACATGTTTGGACAGTGCATTCCTATCATCCTTTCTATTGACAGCATACACATGTTCTCTTATACGGTCTCTCAAGCAGCGGTTAGTCTTTCCCACATAGAAACTTTTGCAGATAACGCAAGAAGCCCAATAAACATTTTTGGTACTACAATCTGCATAAAACCACATATTAAATGTCTGTCCTGTTTCTGGATGTACAAAATGATCATCCTTATCAATATATCTACAGACATTACATTGACGACAGGGAAAGGTCCCTACTCTCTGACTAACTGTCCCCTCCTCACGATCAGACAGGGGTTTATAACACAGCATTTTCTTTAATGACGGACGAGTTTTGAAACAAAAGGAGGGGGTTTCACCCAGCAGTCTCTTACAATTGTCATCTGAAGCCAGAATCTTCCAGTGTTTCTTGACAATTTCACAGATAGTCCCTGAATCCCTGGAATATGTAAGACTCATACGTACAGGTTGAATAGAACTACTGGTAACAGGGACAAGATCCTCACTTAAGCCATTAAAGTATGGTCTAGTGCATGTGTCCCTTAGCATAACTGCATCATCATTCTATACAGTTGTTATATCTGGGTCACTGTACCCTCTTTTCATTAAATTCGAGGCAAGTGTGTCATTGGAGTCATACATGTCACTGTCTCTTGTACTTAGTCTGGCTGTCCTAAAAAAACTGACCTTTGAGGACATTCTGTTTAACATGTTTTGGATGCATACTGTGTGAGTGTACTGTGTTATTAGACTTGCAGGGCTTAATGTATTGTCTCATATGTATACCATCTAGTGTCTTAATCACTGTAACATTTAGAAAAGGGATAGACTCTGTAGAGCATTCATAAGTAAATCTGAGAAAGTTGGTCGTGCTGTTTAAATAGGACGAAGAGGTCATCCACATAATGACCATAGTACAGATTCCTTGAACCTGTTGTTGTCAGAAAGAACATTCTTCATCTTCCATTCGGCTAATAACATATTGACGTAGCTGTTGGCACACTCTACTGGTGTACTCTACTATGGTCGTTATGTGGATGACCTCTTCCTTGTATGGGGAGACACATTAGAAAGCCTTGACCAGTTTGTGTTCTATTTAAATAGCACGACTGACTTTCTCAGATTTACTTATGAATGCTCCACAGAGTCTATCCCTTTTCTAAATGTTACAGTGATTAAGACACTAGATGGTATACATATGAGACAATACATTAAGCCCTGCAAGACTAATAACACAGTACACTCACACAGTATGCATCCAAAACATGTTAAACAGAATGTCCTCAAAGGTCAGTTTTTTTATGACAGCCAGACTAAGTACAAGAGACAGTGACATGTATGACTCCAATGACACACTTGCCTCGACTTTCTCAGATTTACTTATGAATGGTCCACAGAGTTGTAAGAGACTGCTGGGTGAAACACCCTCCTTTTGTTTCAGAAATCATCCATCATTAAAGAAAATGCTGTGTTATAAACCCGTCTGATCGTGAGGAGGGGACACTTAGTCAGAGAATAGGGACCTTTCCCTGTCGTCACTGTAATGTCTGTAGATATATTGATAAGGATGATCATTTTGTACATCCAGAAACAGGACAGCCATTTGATATGTGGTTTTATGCAGCTTGTAGTACCAAAAATGTTGTTTATTGTGTTTCTTGTGTTATCTGCAAAAGTTTCTATGTGGGAAAGACTAACCGCTGCTTGAGAGACTGTATAAGAAAACATGCGTATGCTATCAATAGAAAGGATGATAGGAATGCACTGTCCAACTTGTCAACAAGTTGTGAACATTGGTTCAAGTTTTTGGTGCTAGAAATATACACAATCTGAGAGGTGTTGACATAAAAACAAGAACTGAATGCACAGAAATAAAATGGATGCATTTGTTAAGGGCTGATGCAGGCAAGGGGTTAAATGAAATCATCCCCATTAAGCCATTGTTAAAATCATATGACCTCAAACACTGAGTTATATAAGTGCAATGTTAATTAATGTAAGAATGGATCTGACGAAGTACCTTTGAGTATGAAAGTGCTCATCCTGTTTGTTTTACTAGTATTTTTGTGAACATTTTAAGTATTTTTTATTAAATATTTTGGCTTTTACTCTCTGCCTAGCCAGTTTTATTTTTTACTTTTATTCAGTCATTTGTATTTTGCTGGTTGCTCTTTTTATATTTTCTGAGTATGAGATTACTCAAGAAGAGATGTTTCAAAAAATGGCAGAATTAGAGGACAGAACATGTAAGGAAAATCTGAGATTTTCTGCTGTACCTAAGAAACTAGAAGGAGCAGACTGTATTCATTTTATGAAGGGAGAAATATGCAACTGGACTGGTGTTCACAGCAGGAACTTTTAATTGAAAGCGTGCACCATATGTATGCTCCAAATCCAGCCAAATCAAAAGGTGCTTCAACAAAGTATTACTTTAAGGGTGTGCACACTTATGCAACCAGCTTACTGTATGTTTTTTTTTTTTACATTTTTTCCCCGAACAGATGTATTTGTTTTTTCAATTGACTTGTACATGTTGTAGGTCACATTAAACTTGGGAAAAGTTTTGAAATTTTGAAACTCGGGCATTATAGATAAGCTCACCAGCTTAAATATAACCCCCCATGTCACTAGATGGGTTGCAAACTGGCTCAAGGACAGAACCCACATGGTTAGAATTGCTGGAGCCATGTCAGACTCCAAACCAGTTACAAGTGGTGTCCCACAAGGCTCAGTCCTGGGACCTCTCTTGTTCGGTATATATTTCTCGGAGGTACAGGCCAACACGGAAGGACTGTGGCTGACCAAGTTCGCAGATGACTGCAAACTGGGCGCCATAATTGACTCTCCAGCCGACACAAGCATCCTCCAAAAGGGCCTCATAGAAACAGACAACTGGTGCCAGAGCCATGGCCTCAAGCTAAACGCCAAAAAGTGTATAGTCATTCCCTTTGGCAAAACAAAGTGCTCACAAATTACCACATAGGTGGTAATCCATTAAGTACAGAAGAAGTAATTAGGGACCTGGGGACCCAAGTTGATAGCAATCTCTCATTTGACAACCACATGGCCAAAGTGGTTAGAAAAACATTTTATATAGCCCACCTAATCATGAAGGGATTCACATCTAGATCAGGGGAGGTCATCGTGCCTCTTTACTCATCCCTCATCAGGCCCATAATTGAGTACAATGCCCCTTTGGGGATGTACCTTACCAGACACCTGCAGCAACTGGAAAGACCCCAAAAGTACCTCACCAAGAGGATCAAAGGGCACAAACAGATGCCATATGCTGCCCAGTTAAAGAAACTCCAGCTCTACTCAGTGGCATACCGCCTGCTCAGAGGCGATCTGTGCCTGACGTATAAAGCCATGTCCAACCCGGAATTAATGGACATGCTGCACCTCAGAAAATCCAAATCCCATCGAGCTACGTGCTTGAGAGACTTGAACCTCAGCACTGAAATAAATAGGACATGCTGGAGGGACAGATTCATAACCCAGAGGCTACCTTCACTCTGGAATAAAATCCCAGTCCAGGTTAGGCAGAGTCCCTCATTGACTCTCTTCAAGAGGAATCTTGATGAGTGGATGGGAGATCATAGGTTTACCCTGGGTATCACTTCTGTGTCACTGTTAGACAGAGGCACAGTATACTAACCTCGAAAAAGGGCATAGCAAAATTAATTTAAAATGGGTGGCGAAAGCCAAACACACTCTGGCTAGGCTTATAAATGCCCTAGGGCAGATAGCCTAGTATGAACCTATGAACCTATAAATGATTTATTGTGGTCTAATTTTTTATATCACAGAAACCTGCCATTTTAACAGGGGTGTGTACACTTTTTTATCCACTGTATACCCACACACACACACACACACACACACACACACACACACACACACACACACACACACACACACATGCGTGCACGCACGCGCGTGTGTATGAAAGGAAAATCTTCATGACTTTTCAGAAAACTGAACATGTTTTTATCTGGTTTTGATTTTGTACTGGAAAATATACTTCTGTACCTGCTGACTGACACACAATTAATGTAAAAACTCAATAAAAGCCAAATAATATTGCAGATTTCAGTGACTAGTATTTTCTGTAAATTGCCAAATTCCTATTCCATTTATGCAATGTCTACCAGTCAATAATAATCTTGTCTTTTAGGAAGATTTTATTGACTTGGTCATATTCATAAAGCAGAGTTCACATGAGCTGATAGTCAGAGCTGAGTAACCCATCAGGATTATGGCCAAGAATGTGTGTTTTGCATGAAGACTGTTACACTGAACATGAATATGTAAGTAAAGAAAATATGCAATATTTTCTTGGAAATGGACACAGTAGAAGAGACAGAACTTGAAAAAACAGTGTGCAACAACAATTCCAGTAGAATTCAGAACAGTGAGCACATATACTATAAATGCGGTGCCTGAACACAGAATAAAGATTAAAGAGTGAAAGGGTTCCACTGTGAGAACCAAACAGATGATTCTCTGAAAGCAACATAGAGAAGTTAAACTCTTCAAAAAACAAACCTGCCAAAACTTTGGATGGCATTAATTACAAGGCATGCTTTGCAGGGTGGCAAGCCCCCTAGAAACCCCCCCATGTGCCTCCAATTATTTCCCTTACTTGTATATATTACCTGCACAGTTACACAGCAGTGGGAAAAAGAAAAGCATTGTGCAAATTTAAAAAAGTGGCTTGCACAGCTGCAGTCTCACAGTAGAGTTAATGGATGTTAAAACATTCCTAGAATTATAGATATGGGGAGATGGAATCAGTGAGACTGAGATCTTTAACAATCGTTCATCAAACTGTAGATTTCCCGTGATGGAAGGATGTTGTCAGGTTAAAACACTGTTTAGTAAAACATACGGTAGTACAATTTGTTGCACTATGGCAATGACTAAGGGCAGGATTCACGAAGCCTCCGTGTAAGAGTTATAACTCATACACAGAGGCTGCAGTTAAATGGAGTGATGTCAGCATGCTCTGCATATTCATGAGAGCATGCTGAATCACACCTAAGGCTAACACGGTCCGTGTAAGACAGTAGGGGGCGTGTCCGTAGGCCGAGCCCTGTAAGCGGACACTACCCCAGAAGAGTAAAAGTGCCCAAAGTAAACACCCACGACAGAGTCCATGGAAATGTGAATAAACACAACACAACACATGTCCCCACAGACTACGAACATAAAATTTACAAATGAGCATCACATAATTTTTTTTTAAATTGTAAAGATGTTTAACCGTGAGTGCGCTCGTTTGCGCGGGCGTGCCCGTAGCGCAGCTAGCAGTCAGTGGGAAAGCATATAAGAACTAAATATGCAAAGTAAGCCAAGAAGCAATAGCGTAGCGGTAGAGATGTTGGCTGAAGAGCAAGCATTCATGGTTCGAGCCCCCACAACACCAATTTTTATTTTTAGCAAAATAAGCACAAAACAAGTCCCTGACAAATATGTACAGATAAAATCACATTTTATGTAAAATGTAATGAAATAGCCCATTTATATTGAAGAAATGTGAGGTAACAAAACAATAAAAAATGCCAGATGTGCCCATAGCTGAGCTACAGTTTAACAGGGTGAGTGCATCTGCCCGTAGGTGCGCAGTGGTTTAACTGGTGCAAAATGAGTGCCCGTAGCTGAGCAGTGGTTTAACACGCTAAATCTATGTGCCCCTAACTGGGCTGAGTGTAATATGCGTGCTGATAGCCAAATGAGGCTTAAACCAGCGTACCCCGTTTGCGCGGAGCTGCGCACCGCGCAAACAAGCTAACCGACAGGCAACGTTGAGCAAGCCGTATCAAAACTGCCTTTACACAGACACACCCCTCAGCATGTCTAGACAGTCATAAAAAATAAAAAGTAGTGGCCAGGTTCGAACCCAGGATACTATACACCATAGTCAAGGTACCAAACCACTAAGCCATGACAGCAGTACCTATAAATGCAATAATAGCTAATATATAGGAATGAATACAAACTGGAACATGACAATGCAGGTTTACTGAAGTTGATACAATGACAAAATGGCCAATCACAGATATGTGCGGGAAAAACGGACTATATAAGCCCCGTAGGTGGGATACACAGCATAAACGATTGTAGAACTGAACTGCAGGCAGAATGACAGGAGTAGGAGAGGGTAGTTGCTTTCGAGCACAGAGGTGGGGCATTGAGGAGTCCAGGTACATGGTCTGGCTCCTAGTCCACAATCATGAGGCCCAACTCATGCAGGGCCAGGTCCTCTGGGGAGCATACAGGGCTAAGGCGTGGGACCGGTTGGCTCATGATCTCACCAGTGCCACATGGATTCCAAGGACTGGTGAGCAGGTCCGTCACCACCATGCGGACCTGAAGAGATGCAAGCAGGACCAACTGAACCTTTGGATCCAGGAGGCCCGGCAAATACCCAACGCCCCACTACTGAGTAAGTTACATTTAATTATGTATGTAAGAAATTAAACTAGCTGATATTATGGAGATGTGTATTCCAATATTACTTCATTTATATTACAGCTGCAGGTGTCCGTTCTGCGAAACACAGAGCCTATGGCAATAGGCTGGTGTGGTTGCACCACCAGGCAGGTCAGTAATCCACTACCAGTAACTGTAAAGAAATATAAAAGTATGACAGTCAGCAAAAGAGTGCAGTGTAGTCACTAAGGAATAAAATGTGCAAGTAATAGTGTGAAAGTGTCTGCAAGTATTGCTTGATTACAAAAGTGTGTTGCAGCCTGTAAGCCAAACAGAAAAATGAAAATGTCTGACATAAATTCTGAAATAAAAATGCCCCACCTGTAAGAAAATAGTACACAACCTGCAGCAGGCTGAAAAGTATAGCTGCAGAAGATGATGAAATCACATGTGTGAAATATATCCCTATTGAAATACTGAAACATGACAGAAGTGAGACTGCTGGAAAGGATTGTAATAACTACAGGTAAAACATGTCAATAAAGCCTAGAAGTAAGTACCATCCTGAATAGTAAAATGAAAACAAGTGAGAGAGTGTGAGAAAGTGTCATGAATCCAGCAATACAGTAGTAATAACCCCTGAATAAAGTATACTGCAGTCAAGACAGAATGAAATGCATGTGAGAATCAAAACCAAACAGCGAAATCTGTTCAAAGTGTTGCTGCATCTGGAATGTGTATCCCAAAATCTGGATATGTTGCTCTCAGTCTGCAATATGCAGATAGTATGATTGTCTGATATACCAAACATCCACACTTGTCTACAGCTATATAAAGCAAATGTAGCAGGATGATGTAGCTGAACAAAGCTAGATATGAATGTGTATGAAGAACAATAAAATGTATATTGATGTTGCAGTAACAGTCCTATCACCAAGTTGAAATAGTTATCATATAGGAAACTGTAGTTAGTACAGTAGTGTGTATATATCTGTAGCTATTAGAAATGTACAGCATATGTATTGGTATTTGAAGGTGTTAATATTATTTTCTTCACCCCACCCTATAACCACATATAACCCATTCCACATGAAAATGGTATGTGCAATCACAATTAACACCCCTGGACGTTTGTCCTGTTGGGTCATATATATTTGCATGTCCATTGATCCATCTGCCATGTTCATACATCCAAACCTGATGGCCTGTTTCCATCAATTAACCCTGCATGTTGTTGGACTGTGTATTGCTGTTCAAATTATGCATGTGTTATGCACGCTGTTCAATGGTGTGAATATCTGGGTGTTTGGTTAATGGGAATACTAATGCATGCTGTTACAACTAATTGTGAATGGTATTATATGTCACTAACCCAAACTGTCATGACATAATGCAAAACATAGGACTACAGGGAAGGCGGGTTCCAGCGGACCCACCTCTCCCACCTCAGCTGGCGAGTGCACCTGGCACTAGTGCTGAGTCTGGACCCTCCTCCAGTGGCCCTGTGCCACCTGCGGGTGGAAGCGCTGCAGGGGATGGGGCTCGCCCCCCCTCTGCAAGTGTGGCCGGAGGAGAACCACCACTCACCCTCTGTAGCGTCCGGACTGTGGTGCATAGGGAGATTCGGGACTCTGTTCTCGAGCCCCTATGCCAGCTTGAGGCACGGGTGGCACAACTTACGGGCATGCCTGTTGCCTGGCCTACACAGCCCCCAGCACAGCCCCGTCCTGGGCAGTGAAGGAACAGTGGCAACTGCCTATGGGTGGGGATATCAGTTCCACTGTTGCCATCTGTGGGCTCATGGGCTCTGGATATCAAAACCTCCGTCCCCGTCAATTGTGTAACCCCCCCCACACGTGTCATACACCGCCCCTGTATGCGTCTTGTTTGTCTTGTCTGTTTCCCTACCCAACCTACCTCCCCAGCTGTACCGACTTCCTTCACCTGACATACCACTCTCACCTGAAAAAAAAAAAAAGGGCACTCTGTACCCACAAAAAAATTACGCCCCATACATAGCTGCCCATTCCGCACACATGTCTGCTGGACATGGAATCTATCAATTACAATTGGCTGTACAACAAGTATTATTGTTGTCCTGACACCTCTCTCAGGGGTGGAAGGTTTCAAATGTCACACCAAATTACATACATATGCACAGCTGTTGCTGATGAAGAAATGGGCAGCTATGAGCCTTACCTACATCCCTCCTGCAAATCCCAAGCTTGTTTCCCTACTGTCTTACCCTCTTTGTGATCCCTTTTTCACCACTTTCCTGTCTCCCCATTTTCATTTCTTTCAAAGAAAATAGCGCGGGTGTGCACCAGAGTAAGCACTGTTAAGTGGTTGTAAGCGGGTGTGCTAACCGCCAGTGCGCATGCGTGAGCTCCGCACAAACCAGCGCTAACCCGGTTACAACTGCTTAAAAGTGCCTTAGTCACTTTGATTGACAGGTCCTGTACTCAGTTCAAAAGCAAAATAAAATCCCACTGTCAGTCCCGAACCCAGGACCTTGGAAACACTAGTCTGTATGACCTACCACTAAGCCATGACTCTTATACAAGAACATTGTGCTAAAATAAATATAACATATAATAGTAGGGATGAATGTAAAGGGAATATAGGATGTGTAGTACCCAAAGCATGTCATGTAGAATTACTGTCAAAACTACTGGATTCCCATAATAGTAGTGTGTGAACAGAAACAGCCATGCTAGTTGTTAGCTTGTAGGTAATAATGTCAGTTAATGTACATATATAAATGTATGTATATGTACATATATATATATATATATATATATATATATATATATATATATATATATATATATATAGTTGTAGGTGTCATTGTGCATACACACTTACTACAGGGAACAGGAGAGAGGAATGGAGAAATGTGAATCTACAACACAGCCTGAATCATGAGAGAGATACTAACCTTTACACTCACAGAACAGTGTCCACAGCATACCAGCATGGTCCCTGCCCTTACAATCTGAAAGGGCAACGCCTATCTCACATACCCTTTTATAGCACTGACCTGAAATCACAGTGAGAACTGCAATCAGTACACAACTGGCTGTATGCAATTAGCAAATGCTGGCTTACAATTGGTGCAGAGGCCATCACATGGACCTATGCAGATACCTACAAAAGCATCCAGTACTAACACTCCACACATGCAATACATTCATTGCACTGTCTGGAAGCAGACAGAGGGAGAGAGAACAAAAAAAAAAACAAAAAAAAAACCCTACACACTGTGACTCTAAGCTGTCAGCAGTGACAGTAGTAGCAGGAATCAGAAGCAGTGGTAATGCAACCAGCTGCAACAAACACAGGTAATGCAAAGTAGCAGGTTAATAGTGTGCATACTGTGAACCCTCCAAATGTGTCATAGGTCTGTATCTATAGGTATGTCCATGTGATATGTTGTGTGTACGTAGTTCCACCAAAAGGGGATGACCATACATTACATGTCAATCAGTGTTAGGCCATGATCCTGGCAGCAGTTGTCTGTGCGTTGCCCTCAGCAATGGCTGTAGTGACTGCTTTGAAAGGTCAGCCAGGTTCAAAAGGCAGGATCAGCCCATCACAAAGGCACACTGGCTGGGAACAAGTGTCTGCAGGTACCCGATATCACTGCATATGCATCCCATACTGCATAATTCCATAGCTTAGCAGACCAGGCCGGTTATGCATATGATGTGGTAGTTCCCAGGGTCAGTCAAGGTGCCTCCTAAGTGGTGTGGGACCACTGTCGCTGTATGCCACTGTCCAGGTACATATCCTGTAGTACGGCCAAGATAAATTATCAGTGTTATATGCGGTTGTATGTCCTCTTGGAGTGCAGGTAGCACACATCCAGGGATACCATGAGGTTACAGTGATGCTGTGTATTCTGCTCTGCTGAGGGCGGCCCTCACCTGGACATGTAAGATGATAGGGAGGTTACATACAGCTGTGATAACTATTTCAACTGGTGGGGGAGAAGGAGGGGGGATACGTGTACCGAACCTGTCTGCAAGACTGTTGCCAATATCCGTGTGTTTGGTGAATGTTAAGTAGGTGTGTATTAACACAGAGCATATCTGAGGCATTTGGTCCATATGTGTAACATAACTGAAGAAGGCCTTGTGGTCATCCATAGTGTTTGTGGCCATTTCCCTCCCAGAGTAGGCCGAGGCCGTTGTTATGACGGACCGTAGCGTAGTACCAGTGCTGACCACAGATGCCTTCCCTTAATGTGAATGTGCTCTGTCCTGCAGTAGCCTCCTGCTATTGTTATACAATCTGCCTCTGTCTGGGGTCCACCGGACAGGATGCCTAACCTTTGTGCATAGGGTCTGGGTTAGAAATGTGTGTGCAAGTTCCATGCAATCTGTGGCATGTCCGTGGTAAACATTTGCAAAGGGGTCAGCAGTGTGGGTTGTGGCTTCCACTGGCCCAGTGTGCTGCATGGATACCATCTCCATCCCAACAAGTGAATAACTGTCTAATCACATACATATCAAAGTAGTCTACTGTGCTGGTGGTGGTGGTGGGATATGTATATCCAGGCCAAGTAACTTGTGTCCACATCACACTAGTGGATGGCATCCCACATACAGTACCTTGGGATGAACCCACAGAGTGAGGTTGTGCATTGGACCTGTCAGTGTGTGCTGACCGATGGGGCATGCTACTATGTTGTGTGGAATGTGGCAGGTATTGTTGCACAGGTGTTGGCTGAGCACTGATATCTGGCCATGTACCTGTGTATCCACCACGACACACACACATGCAACATATGGGAGTAGTAGTATATCACTACACATGAGTATCATGTATAGTATGTGTGCCATATATTGCTGACATAGTCTGCTGATATCCTGTTTGTGTTCTCTTCCAGGGAGATGGTGCGTCAGCATAATCCCGCCTACTCTGCAGCGGAAGATGAGGAGATCCACCAGAGCCTGTTGCGGAGTATGACATCCTGTTTTCCCGCACCAGTCAGAATCAGCAGGAGAGGGCTGCACTGTGGCAAGACCTTGTCTGTAGGGTAAATGATATTGGCACGCATAATAGGACATATGAGCAGGTACGACATCACTGCAGTGATTTAATCCGAAGTGTCCGTCAGCGTGCATCAGATATCCACAGGCAACAGGTTGCCACAGGAGGTGGGGTGGCCACACATCCCCCCCTCACCAGACTGGAGGGGCTACTCCTAAGTGTTGTAGCTCCAGCCCTGAACAGCAACAGCAGTACACCTGCATCATGATGGAGGCTGGATCCACACAGCAGCACGACATGGAGCGTGCAGGTAATATGCCATATGTACACTTGACTGTTCTGTACACTGTTAGTTTATGCATGTAAGGTGTGTCCGTGGTATGTATCTGTCATCATAGTATGTAATTGTGCATGTGTGATACTGGCAATATCAGCAGCTGACGTGTGAAAGGCAACTGGTGTACTACTGCACTGTATCATATGCAATATCAATGGCACAGTTATGCCCACTGACATTATTCTCATCATTTCTGCAGGTCCCTCCGGGGTTACAGCAAGGCAGGTCATCCATGCTGGTGAGTGTGTTTAACATAACCTATAATAGTCCTGATAATGCTAGTAACAGTAGTGTAACTCAGTAGTGCTCTGTGTGTATACTGCGGGGTGTGCATGTGTGCAGGTGTGCCTGTGCCCATGTGTGCATGTGTGCATGTGTGCAGGTGTGCCTGTGTCCACGTGTGCATGTGTGCATGTGTGCATGTGTGCATGTGTGCCTGTGTCCACGTGTGCATGTGTGCATGTGTCTACACGTGCATGTGACCACGTGCATGTGTGCATGTGTGCCTGTGTGCATGTGTGCATGTGTGCATGTGTGCATGTGTGCATGTGTCCATGTGTGCATGTGTGCATGTGTGCATGTGTCCACGTGTGCATGTCTGCATGTGTGCCTGTGTCCATGTGTGCATGTGTGCCTTTGTCCATGTGTGCATGTGTGCATGTGTCCATGTGTGCATGTGTGCATGTGTGCAGAAGTGCATCACTGGTAACAATGTCTGGAGACTGTAAAATGTGTTTCCTGTCTTCCTCCCACAGGTTCTGGTGCTGCTCTGGTGACCTGCAGCAGGGAACCTGAATCTTGTGCCATGGGTACTGGTAATGATGATATTTGTGTAATGGTACAGGAAGGTGTGTCAGGGTCCACCATTGGTCATCCAATTGACAGTATACAGCTGTCAACCCCATCATTGCGCACAGTCATCCTGCCAGTTCATCCTTTGTCACCATTGTCCCTAGGTGATGGACAGGATACAGTGGGCATAGACCAGGATAATGTGGCACCTGTGGCACATGCGTCCCCACACAGCAGCCATGGGCAGGGTCCTCCGATGGTACCACACAGACAGTTGCCCATGGGTTCTCGTGGGAGCATCCGTGGGCGTACTGCCTCTGGCCGACGTGCCCAAAGAAGTCTGTCAACCTCAGCTATGTTTCGGACTGTCATGCAGGCACAGTCGCGTATGGAAAGGTACACCAGACAGGGTCTGAGGGAGCTGAGAGCATGTCGCACAGCCATGACAGACAGTATGCGTGACATTGCGGATGCTATCCGTAATTTCACCGATGTCATAGGCAGACATTGTGGGGACATATTACAGCAGTTCCACAACCAAATGTCCATGAGCCAGGGCAATAGTGGGCGTTTGCGGCATCGACGTGGCCGTATGCCGGCAACAGCAGCAGCTGGCAGTCGGCGCGGACAACAACAGGCTCGCAAGACGCCCCATAGTGCCAGCAGCAGCCCCAGCAATGCTGGGTCTGTGCTGTCATTGAACACCCCAGGAGACCACGTGCACGTGGCTCTGGACAGTCCCAACAGGGACCTGTGTCCAGTCAACACACTCCCGCTTCTGATGACAGTACCCAGTCTGGCTTAGTACTGGATACGGTCCATAGCACCCCTGCCAGGCACAGGTACCATGTCCGTGCCCACAGACACTGATCTGTATGACCTGCCAGGTGCAGTCTGTGGCTGTCCACAAACCCCTGTATATGGCAGCCATGAGGTGGAACTGTGTGCGTGCATACACACATGCGAAATGTTAACACCTAGGGCGACCACATACACGCACACACTGCACCAACACTGCCCCACCCTGTACTGCTGCCCCTCAACAACACACATACACACACATGTCAATTGGTGGTATCAGTGGCTGACTCAGGCATACCTAATTCACACCCTGTGCATATGATGACACTGTGCCACCTCCTGCAATCTCCAACATCATTGCGGGAACAGGTAAACACGTTGCTGATGCACAGGGTGACTACATAGAAGTGTATTAGTAGTATCATGTTGGTAACAGTACAGTGTGCTGCTATGACTGTGTGTATATCCCAGCATGCCTGCTGCAGTAACTGTATGAATGTCCTGAATTGTTATCTGCACCCATAGTACATACCAAAGAGTAACAGCTGCACATAATTGCATGCCGGTGGTAAGGTTGTCAACAGATAGCCGCATACATGGGTAGCACAGGGGGGAAGCTAATGCAAGTAGTGATATGCAATGGTGGACATGTACAGTAATGGTGTCAAGTTGCCCACAACGACTATGCAATGTGGATGTTTGCGCATGTAGATATGTGTGCAGTACCAATGTAATCCAAATCACAAATAACTATGACATAATATCAGTTCTACCATGGGCATCTGTGCTGTGTATTCCTGGGTACATGTTGATAGTGCCTACATATTTGCATTGTTACTTACTGTTATTGTTACCCCTTCTTTGTTGTACAATGCACTACTTCCAGCCCTGCTTACTGTAGCTTTGTTTGCATGCATGTTCGCTTGGGGTTCCCTGGAACACTGCTTACACCTGCAGTGCAGAGTTACAGTGCTTCTGTAGACTCCTAGTGACATCTGCATAGCGTAAGATATGTATGTCAACTTTACACATGACAGAACATCACTGTCTGTCCTGTACGCATGTACGTTGCCTGTGACACATTGCACATGTCTTACCTGGCATTTACCCATGTGTGCAGTCATATATGCCAGTGCTATGAAACAGTAGCGGTACACCCACACATACACACCTTCAGTATGTTGTTCCCCATTGGCCCTATGTGTTGGTACTCACCATGGCAATCACACTACTAGGGTAGCATGTGCAAAGGTAACCTGTGAATCACCTCTATGGTCCAGTTGTGGTTTATGTGAGTCATGTGGCAATGTCACAGCTGCCACATGTATGCAGTCAGCCATCACCCTTGGCCAGGAACGTACAACACATGTGTGGGATGCCACCACACAGCCAATCTGGGGACTGAGCTCTCTGAACCCAGTAATGCCATACCCTGTCAGGTGGCATGTCATATATACTACATCCTGGACAAACTTCAACCCCAATCCCTGCTGCTACTATTGACAAAACCCCTGAAGATGTTTCTAATAGTTTTGACCATTTCTTCACTGAGACATTTCAAGCCCTAGCTAGCCATCTACCTCCTAGCCCCCTGGTCCTGAAAGTAGCAACCCTAGAAACCTACTTGTGTTCAGCTGCCAACCAGTCGCCACTTCACTTCTCCGTACCTTGATTGAAAAAGTAAAACCCACTACACTTTCTGCTGATCAACTCCCTGCCGAGTACCTACAAAAATCAGCTGATGCTATTGCTTACCCTGTCTCAAAACTAATCAAACGAACCATGGTAGAATCTAAATTTCCCACCATCTGGAAAATATCCTATGTAATCCCACTTCACAAAGGAGGCAGCTCTACTGAATTCTCCAATTATAGGCCAATAGCTATACTCTCTCCACTTGCAAAGATTATGGAAACTTTATTCATAGACAATTCATGCACCACCTAATCCAAAATCGCCTTATGGCAGACACTCAGCATGGCTTCCGTCCTCATCACAGCACTACTTCAGGCCTCCTAGCCTTTACTAACACCATAAACCATACTTGCAACACTAATTATATATCCTCAGCCCTCTTTTGGATCTTTCCAAGGCATACGATATGGTTGATCACCAACTTGTAATCCACACCCTGCAAACATTCTGTCTAGATACTGGAGCCTTCCAATGGTTTCAATCCTACCTGCATGGTCGACAGCAGGCTGGCCTCTGGCAGAACAAACTCTCTAACCTTCTACCTAACACCCTCAGAGTACCACAAGGCTCTATACTAGGGCCCTTGCTGTTCTCCATCTTCATTAACGACCTTTATACTGTCATCCCAAAAGTCAGCTGTATCCAATATGCTGATGACTCTACTCTGATCTGCTCAGCCACATCTCCAGTAGAGTTATGGTCAGCTACCCAGACCACCTTTAATACAATAGAAAACTGGCTTTCTGAACATCGCCTGATCCTAAATCCCAAATAAACTAAACTGCTGTTATTTCACCAACACGTAGGTCTACCGCTTTCACCTTTACCATAACATCAACTGATGGCACAATAATCTCCCTGATCCATCTACTAAACTATTAGGTGTCATCATAGACAATAATCTCAAATGTGACCTACATGTTAACCAAATTATCAAAGCCATCAATAAAAAAACTAGGGTCACTTTACAGAATAAAAGCCTTCCTAACCCCTCCAGCTAAAAGTGCCATAGCTCGCTCACACCTTCTTTCAACCCTTCTGTATGCATCCCTCTATTCTCGAATATGAACAAGACTGTCCTTAACAAACACTCAATTTGCTACAACCACATTGCCAGGTTTGCCACTGGGCTGCCTTTTAGGACACATCATTGCATCAATCTAAATCAGCTTGGTTGGCTTGAACTACCCAGCCTAATACAGTATAACCAACTGATTATGGCCTATAAAATCCTCTATAATCCGGACAATACTCCTGCACTTCAAATATTATCACCCCTATAACAATCCTAGACTGCTTCAATCCTCTAACAAACTACTAATTCAGACTAGCAAATTTAATAACACAGCCGGTGATTCTCTCTTTGCAAACTCTGTAAGTAGATCCTGGAACTCACTTCCAGCTGATATTACCTTACTTTCCACCTTAGGTCAATTTAACACTAGACTCAAACAACATTTGTCACTTAACTGGCTATGTCAATGTATCAAGCCTGGCTAACTCGAATGTGTAAAATCTGTTAACCAGTTTACTGTGTAATTTAATTTAATCCTGACTTGTGCTCAGGACTAACTTTAACCTGTGGAACATGTTTAACTTGCTTACTTATGTAATCTCTGTAAATAATCTGTTTGTAATATGTAATGCTGGTATTATGTAATGCTGTATCTGCTTACCCTTGTAGCTTTTCTCCCGGCCTCCGCTGAAATGGACATGCATCCAGTCGGACTATCCCGTCAACAAATGTAGGATAAATAAATAAATAAATAAAATATATTACAGTGACTACAATACAAGTCAGACATTGACATGCACTGACAGCATGCTGAACACACTGGGGCATACGTGGGGACTCAGAATAGCATCCTGCCTGAGCATCACACACCTCCGCAGCTGGCACACAGGCATATGTTCCGTCGAACAGAGCACATGCCACACATGGCACACACATCCCGTGTGCCACACACTCACAGCCTGTAGGGCTACACAACACACCTGCTACAGACGTGTCAGGTACCTGTCTTGGGTGCTGCACTGGGGTCCCGCTCAACAGGCTGTATCTGGTGAAGGTCACAGTGATATGCCTCAGGGGCACTATGGTCCACCACAGAACACATGCATACAGGTCAGTCAGAGGCATGGACACATATGACTCACTCATTGACCATGCCAGTATGGCTGACCTGAGACATACCTCCCTGGACTACATGATAGGGAACATAGAATGGATCTCTCAGCATGTGGCACAGGCCAGTATGAGCCTGATCTTGGTTGCCAACATACCCTCACCAGGTATGCTACCACTATATGTGGGAAGGGTGTTGTATGTCTACATTATGCTCAGTCTCCAATGTCATTCATAGGGTATCCGCTGGCTGTCAACGTGTGCTTACATGCTAGGAAAGCCACAATGATGTGCAAGGGTCATCTTGCACGTGACACCCATGGCCCGATGTATAATGGCAAAGCTCCTTGATACACACATACTGCCTTATGCTGCAGGACACGGTTTACATAGCCACCTCCGTGGGTATCACACAGGTTAGGACACTAACAGTGCTGCTACACAACAACAGCAGTGTACACCGGAAGATGCATGCACCGGACACTGTCCTCAGCACGGTGAACTGCAATGTCTGTGCAGTACCAGATTCCTGATTCATGGCTCACAGGTGTTACCCATCACTGACAGGTTATGCCCCATACCATGCCTGTCGTCCCCTACACATGTAACACACATGGACAGGGGGGTGGTATCCCAAGGCACCACAGATACACACACCTCCAGGTTGTTGGCACAGCACAAAGCATCAGGGCCTAATCATGTGCAGCTAACAGTGTGTCGGACTGCCATCTGGTTCATAGCCTGGCACACACAACCCTCCCATACACAGGAAGACCACCTATCCTCCATAACAACACTGGCAATATGACAGTCTCAAGAACTGTGTTTATATGGCTGGACTGCATCCAGCCAAACATTGTGCGTGAGCATTACTGTAGCTACAACACACTAGTTGAAGGGTTCACAGCATGTGGTCACTGAATTGCAGTGGAATGACATGTTACCACTACCACAACAGGTGGGAACATGCAGCACCTGTACATCGACTACATGTACACTATATGGCCCAGACCAGATGTGTATCCCCTGCTGTAGGTATTTTACCATATACACCCACACTGTATAGACACATACCGTGCGGACCCTGCACAGTAAGACACAGTCATATTGGTATACATTGCAAATACCATTTATCCACTCGAGGCATGTGTCAGACATGGTAACTACTGCAGGTCACAGGTATTTATGTGTATGTGTCACACACATACATCATGTGTGCAATGCCATTGCTGGTTTAGGCAATGGCATGCATTGTTATGTACAAAGACCCACACAAGGTCATACTGTGTGACACAACCACACGTGGCAGTTGTGGGTTACCAAAACATACCTATCTGTACTCTGACAATGGTAATAGACACAGTAGCAGAGCGCACTATTGGCATTACTAGCCAACTAGCCCTGTTTGGCTGTGCTGATAGTGTGGTGACATCCCCTGTGTTTACTGGGGGAATATGCAGCATCTGGTGTATTGTAGTATTTGCCAAAAGGATCTGTTCTCTCACACTTGCATTTACACACACCCTACTACCCCCACACACACTTGCCATTTGCAGGATTCATTCCTCTACCTAACTAAGTCACGACACGTGAGAGAGACGCATTAGCAAAGCGCACTATTTGGATTACTAGATAGTTCCTCTTCTCTGGCTGTACTTATAGGGTGCTGACAACATCAGTATTTTGAAAGGGTAATGTGCATCAGGTAGTGTGATCTCCTGATTGCCAAAACTAACATGTTTTTCATACAGAAATGCACACACACAAACTCCCCACATCCAAACACACACACACTTGCCACTTGCAGGTTTCAAACCCCTACCTAAATATGTTATGGCACTTGAGAGTGATGCTGTAGCAGGTTGCGCTATTCTGAGTACTGGCAGATGTCTCTTCTCCAGCTGTATGTATAGGGTGCTGTCATCATCACTGTTTGGAAAGGGTAATGTGCATCATGTAGTGTGATCCCCTGATTTCAAAAAAGCACATGTTTTTCATACAGAATTGCACACACACAGAGTCCCCACATCCAAACACACACACATGCCATTTACAGGTTTCAAACTCCTACCTAACTATATTATGACACTAGGGAGAGACGCATTAGCAGAGTGCGCTATTTGAATTACTGGGAGGTGTTCCTTCTCCTGCTGTACTTATAGGGTGCTGACATCATCAGTGTTTAGAAAGGGGAATGTGCATCCTGTAGTGTGTTCTCCCAGTTGCCAAAAGGCACATTTCCCTCACACAAAATTGCACACACACTAACCCCTCTCATCCAAACACACACACTTGCCATTTGCAGGATTCAAACCACTACCTAATTATGTTATGACACTCGAGTCAGACGCATTAGCAGAGGGCGCTATTCGCATTATTGGGAGGCTTCCCTTCTCCTGCTGTACTTATAGGGTGCTGACATCATCTGTGTTTAGAAAGGGGAATGTGCATCCTGTAGTGTGTTCTCCCAGTTGCCAAAAGGGACATTTCCCTCACACAAAATTGCACACACTAACCCCCCTCATCCAAACACACACACTTGCAGGATTCAAACCACTACCTAACTATGTTATGACACTTAAGTCGGATGCATTAGCAGAGTGCGCTATTTGCATTACTGGGAGGCTTCCCTTCTCCTGCTATACTTATAGGGTGCTGACATCATCTGTGTTTAGAAAGGGGAATGTGCATCCTGTAGTGTGTTCTCCCAGTTGCCAAAAGGGACATTTCCCTCACAAAATTGCACACACACTAACCCCCCTCATCCAAACACACACACTTGCAGGATTCAAACCACTACCTAACTATGTTATGACACTCGAGATGGACGCATTAGCAGAGCATGCTATTCGCATTACTGGGAGGCTTCCCTTCTCCTGCTGTACTTATAGGGTGCTGACATCATCTGTGTTTAGAAAGGGGAATGTGCATCCTGTAGTGTGTTCTCCCAGTTGCCAAAAGGGACATTTCCCTCACACAAAATTGCACACACACTAACCCCCCTCATCCAAACACACACACTTGCAAGATTCAAACCACTACCTAACTATGTTATGACACTCGAGATGGATGCATTAGCAGAGCGCGCTATTTGCATTAGTGGGAGGACTCCTTTCTCCTGCTGCACTTATAGGGTGCTGACATCATCAGTGTTTAGAAAGGGGAATGTGCATCCTGTAGTGTATTCTCCTAGTTGGCAAAAGGGATACTTCTTTCAAACAGTCTTGAACACACACTAACCCCCTCCACACACACTGAGCATGTACAGGATTCAAACCCCTACCTAACTATGTTATGACACTTGAGACGGACGCATTAGCAGAGTGCGCTATTCGCATTACTGGGAGGTTTCCCTTCTCCTGCTGTACTTATAGGGTGCTGACATCATCAGTGTTTAGAAAGGGGAATGTGCATCCTGTAGTGTGTTTTCCCAGTTGCCAAAAGGGACATTTCCCTCTCACAGCCTTTCACACACACAAACCCCACTCACCCACACACACACTGAGCATTTGCAGGATTCAAACCCCTACCTAACTATATTATGACACTTGAGGGAGACGCATTAGCAGAGTGCACTATCCAAATTACTGGGCATCTGTTCTGCACCTGTAGTATTTATAGGGTGCTGACATCTTTATTTCTACAGAGGTATGTACATGTAGTACTACCTGTCAGGTGGGGATAGCATATATATGCATTTGCAGCCACCTACGTCAGGGTCAGATATGCACATCGCACTGGCAGGTTATGTTCTATACCATGCTTTGGGACCACAGGACCTGTAACACACAACACAACCAGTCCAGAACACCACACCCACATCCAGGACACACACTTAGCTTCCCTGGGAACAGTGCCAGGATATGCAGGTGTTCACATACACCATTCCAGTTGTTAACATCAGGTACAGGCATATTGTGTGTGAGAACTACTCAGGCCTCTACCACTTTACCCTACAGCCACTACAATTTGTGGGTCCATGTGCTATGGCAGAACCACACACCACAGCCACATGGGGAATACATATTGCACCTGTCCATCTGCAACGTGGGTACTCACTGTTCCACACCAGAGGTAGACCACCATTGTTGATATCTGACCATACCCACCTTTCCCTGGACATCCATATCCCATCTCCACCCCCAGGCAAGGTTGTCACTGCACACAAACTGTATTTAGCACAAGCAGACTCTACACTTGTGTAGACTGGGGTGGACGACTTCAGAGGACCCATGCTGGGGACTATACTGGCCACTCAGCATAATCCTTGACAATTGCATTCTATGAGCATGTGTACGGTTTGCATTGGTCATGCTATCCCACATATACCCATGACTGCTCCACAACAAGACACCTGTCAGCTGTACACCAGCCATATATGCGGCATACAACAGACAGAGTGACCTAATACATTGCAGAGCTGTAGCCCACAGAGGGAGGACATCTGTGAACAGTTCCGCATGGCACTTCATTCACACATACTCATTACAACACAGTGTTGACAGTGGAATCGTCCAGAGAATGCAGATAGGGCTCCCTCAGTCTGTTATTGACGGACACCTACTGTCAGAGATCCTCAGCAACCCTCTCACAGCACACACCGACAACATGGCTGTGGCTTAGCACATTCAATCCCTGGGACCTCCACGGTGCCCCTGCTTGACAGAGGCACAGCTCACTAGCCTCACATGTTGCCTTCTGTGACCTACTTTACAGTGGCACAGTAGCCTACTGTCCTGGGGATGCAGATGCCAAGCACACTCTGGCTGAGCTGTCATTCCCTAGGGCAACAAGCCTAGTATTGACCTCTACACCCATATGTTCAATTGTCGGATGCACAATATTTGTTGTGCTGTTCTACTGTTTGCAGGTCTTTATTGCCATAGCATTCCCTGTTCCTATGACCAACTTGTGTATCTGTGGAAGATGTTTGCATATGACGGCGATCCACTATATCACTTATGTCTCTGTAGTCATTTACTGTGTGCACTGGGCAGATTGCTGTGTTGTGGTTGGTTCCTGGACTGACACGCATAAATACCAGATATGTGTGGCCAACTGCTAAACGGAGATATGGCCTAAGTGTGTGAGCATGCCCAGTTCAGCCTTTCCATGGCATGTTGTCTGACATATGCCTCATTTATCAAAGTGTGCGAGCATGCCCAGTGTGAGCTTTCCATATGTTGCACTCTGAAGTCCACCACATATTTGGGTGTGTGTGAACTTCAACAATATCTCACATTTATGGTTGTGTGTTGGGTGTCATGTTGTGTACTAACTGGCCAACTGCTTTGTGTCTGCCACAACAGGGATTATACTGTGCCTGCAGGGATTGCATGGGATACTTTGCAGACAGTTCTCAACATACTTTCATAATGACCTAACACTGTAGTACCGTATAGTGTACTGGTTCAGTACTTTCACTGTGGTGGACAGTATCCTGGGCTTTAGTCCTATGACTGCTTGACATCTTCATAGTGAGCACAACAGACTGTGTAGGGGCCAGTTGTGCACATATGACCATGTTGCATTATGTTCAGATATGGACTACCTACACCAGGCTCGTCCAACATTGCTAGTGTATTCCACAACATGGGTGGACATTGGCAAACACTAGCAATGTTCCCTAGGCCATTTCTGATGCTAGTCACAGGGTGTGTTTGTCCTTCGACACACATTGTAACTGGAGTTTGCCATGACATATGTCATGGTTAGTATACTGTGCCTCCGTCTACCTCTGACATAACAGTGATACCCAGGGTTAGCCTACCATCTCCCATCCACTCATCAGGATTCCTCTTGAGGGGTGTCGATATGTGACTCTCTGGCTGACCTGTACCAGGAGTTTACTGAAGAGTGGGGGTGCCTTCTGTGTTATGGATCATTCTGTACAGCTTGTCCTATGTATGTCAGTGCTGGGGTTCAGGTCTCTCATGTGCATAGCTCACTGCCATTCAGATTGTACAAGGTGCAACATGTTCATTCATTCCAGGTTGGACATGGCTTCATACATCAGGCACAGCTTTCCTGTAGCTGGGAAGTATGGCGTGTGTGGGCTGCAGTTTGTTTACTCAGGCAACACATGGCATCTGTTCATGCTCTTTGCTACTCCTGGTGGGGTACTGTTGTGGACTTTACAGTTGATGGAGGTGTCTGCTGCGGTATATCCCACAGGGGCTATTGTAGTCACTTGTGACGCTGATGGAGGATGACTGCAGAGCCACAGTGAGTTCCCCTTATCTACATCTGCCAACCTTCATGTTTGGGTGGGTATATAGTATATGTTTCTGAACACTACAGCCACATGTTTGTCCAGTGCAGGATATCTATCACCTTTTGTACCCAGGTCTCACATTACATGTTAGGTACCTCATGGGTTAACACCTGTGTGGTAATTTGTGGGCACTTACTGTATATCCACGGTGGTTGTCTATACACAGTTCTGCAATTAGCTTGCTGACATGGCTATGGCTACAGTTGTCTGTTTGTAGGTGGCCCTTTTTGGGTTGCTTGTGTCAGCTGGGGGTCGGATATGGTGGGCTGTTTGTACTCCTCTGCATACATGTTCAGTCACAGTCCTTCCATGTTGGCCTATACCTATGGGACATATATACAGAACAGGGGGGCAAGACCAGGCCTTGTGGGATGCCACTCATATCTGCTTTGTAGTCTGACATGGATGCGGCATGTCTGACCATGTCAGTTCTGTCCTTGGTCTGGTTTGCAACCCCTCTACTGACATAGGGGTATATATTTAAGCTGGTGAACATATCCATACTGAACTCGTACGGTATTGTCTAGAAGCATGTGCACGGTCCAGCTACACTGTGTGGACCACATTGCCCTCATCAATGACCTTAATGACTGCTTCAAATGGGTCAGACATGTTTAGGGGCAGGTTCTGCAGTTACGACAGCCACACTGTGTAGGGTCCAGTATCAGTAGGTCCACAATAGCCTTCTGTCTGCGGTACATACTGATCCTTTCCATAGCTGTGCAGAACAAGCTTGTCAGGATCCTGGGGTGGTAGTTTGGAGTATCCATTCAGGCAACACCTTTGTTGTGATGGACCACTGTTGTTGTACACTGCTCTTTGGGTACATATCCTGTGGTAAGGCTGACATTGGGCAGTAGTGTGATTTGGCATTCCATTATTCTTGGAGTCCATGTTGGCCTCAGCACAGGACACCATCACATACCTTTGCTGCTGTGTGTTCTGCTTTGCAGATGATGGCTGTTACCTCAGCATCTGCAATGTCAGGGGACCATCAGTCTGCTGGGATAGGTATTTTGCACTCTGGGGTGTTTGCACTGCACCTGACAGGTTGTATGTTAGCAATATGTGTGTGTGTTTGGTATGTTGTTTGTAATATCTGTGTGATTCGGAGCATATCTGTGGATGCCCAACATGGTTCCTACCATCAGTTGGGTAAGCCTTGTGATTATCCTTAGTGTCCTGTACGTTTTGTATCTTCATAGGTTCATGGGTTCATACTAGGCTATACACCCTAGGCCATTAGTAAGCCTAGCCAGAGTGTGTGTGTCTTTCGCCACCCCTTGCTATGTTCTATTATGGCCATTTATGAAGTTCTTCACTGTGCCTCTGTCTGGTCGTGACACAGTGAGGACCCCAGTATACATGTACGGTCATCCATCCACTTGGCAATATTCCTGTTGAGGGGTGTCAGTGAGGGGCTCTGCCTACCATGGATTGGGATCCTGTTTCTGGGTGTGGGGAGCCTCTGGGTTATGTATCTGTCCCTCCAGCACATCTTATTTCATTATGTGTTGAGGCTGACATCTGTGACTCTCACAGCTCCAATGGCTTTGATTTCCTGTGGTGGAGCATGTCCATTACTCCTGTGTTGGACATGGCCTTGTACAACAGACATACAATGCCTCTGTGTAGGCAGTCTGTGACTGCAGTCAGCTGGGGTGTCTACAGCCAGGCAGCATATGACATATATTTCACACCCTTTATCCTGTTGGTGGGGTAACTATGAGGTCTTCCGAACCGCTGCAGGTGTCACGTACGGTACATCCCATATGAGTCATTGTACTAGATTATGGGTCTGATAAGGGAACAGTACAGCGGCACAGTGACCTCTGTTGATGTAGATGTGAATCCTTTCATGATACGGTGTCCAATATCGACAATCTTCATAGCCACATTGGCATTGTGAGTGTCACATGACAGATTAATGTCGACCTGTGTCCCTAGGTCCCTGATTACTCCTTGCATACATAATGGTTTGACACCTATGTGGTAATTTGTGTGTACCTTGTCTGGTATTTGGTGGGACATTCATACTGTCCAGTGTCTTCAGGATGTCTGGGTGGAGTTCTTGTGTGTGAGAGTGTGGTCTGTCGCATGCTACAGACTGTACAGCAGTTTTGACTACAGTTATGTGCACATGGGTGGTCTCCGCTGCTTTGTGCATTGTCAGTTACCTGGCCATATGGGTGTCTGTGCTGCATATGGATACTCCCCTCCTTTGATGTTTTGGTGCAGGTGTTGGGGCCATAACACATGATATGTGGTATAACCTAGTAGTGCTGGTGTGCTATCACTAGGCTTGCAGCAGGCTTCTGTCACTGCACAGACATCAATGTTCTCCATAATGGGAAGTGCCTCAGGGGCATGCATATTGCAGTTTACACATCTGGCATTGGTCAGCATTACCCTTATGTTTCCTACCACTTATGTTTTCTAGGGTGGTGGGTAGTCTTTTTGGCCTTGCCTACATACGGCTCTATGGAGGCGGCAAAGGCCTTATCCAGTATCCAGACGCACACGGGTAACAGGTGCAAGCCATCCCTGGAACAGCAGCATGGCTTGTCATGCTTGACATCTCAAGCAGACAGACATTAGACCCTCTTGGACTGACAGCTGTAACTGTGCCAGCTGTTAAACATGAGCATTCTGTGTTTGTACTGTGGCATCATTCTTGGTGAGGGTTGGATGCTGCACACAGCCAGTGTCATACCGGCCTGGGGTACATACTCAGAGGGACCATCCATGTCTCTTTTCATGTTGACCAGGGAGGTACATCTCAGGTAATTCACACCAGCATGGACATTGAGTGCATCATATTTCTGCTTGCTTTGGGGTGACCTGCGTACTTGTGTTATGTGGCATTTTGTGGCAGCCTACAGGCAGCTTACTCTACCCTTTCCCTTGTTCAGTCTGGTGAGTGGGACAGCAGTGTGTCTGCCTATACAGACACCTATTACGACTGTATCAGGCATGTTGTTTCTCCTTCTGGCCTGTGACTGTTTGGCACACCAGCTTTACGTACTGTTCATTGCATGTGCTATGTTTGAAGGTTGTGGTTGCTTGTGATCTGCTTTGGAGGCTTCTGTTGGTGTGGTGTGTTTGTAATTAAGGCCTCCGGGAATATTTGTCTGTGTTTATGTGTTTGGTTTACAGTTGTGGTAGGTCTATGTGGGACTGGGTTTGTGGTGTATGTGGTTACCTTCTCCTCCTGACTAGTTTTGACAGTACTGAGTTGGTGGAGCTCAACCTCTGGTTTGGATACATGGATGCATCTATCACATATATTTGTATTTATTGGGGTGTTGTGGTTGTCTGTGTACTTGGGACTGGTGTCACATTGCCTCTGGATTCACAGATTCTACTTGTTGTGGCTGGACTTAGTGGATTGTATGTGTGGACATATGTTATTGCCATACTACTGGTCAGTGATTACTTCCCTTTTTATGTTTGCTCTATCATGTGGTAGCTTCCTCATTCTCTTGCATGGTTTGGTAATGGCTGGAGTCCAGCATGCCAGATGCCTGCGTGTATGGCATTGTGTGTTGTTGTTATTTGTGATTGCATACTCCAAGCATTCCTGGCTGTGTTCATGGAATGCCTGTATAACATGTTCTGTGGTGTGTCCCATATTCTGCACTTGCACAGGGCCTTTTGTGGATTCAACATCGGTTTTGAGGGCTGCAACCTATGCTTTACACATGTTTTTCACTGTGGTATTCTGGCCAGGGACTGGGGTCAGGATGTGTATATCCAGTGTGATTACTCTATGGTCTGGTCTTACCAGTGAGGGGTACACTTCTCATCTTGCCATCCAGTACACATGTTGCTGATTATCACATCCAGTATGCTTACCCCTCTTGTGGGAGTGGTACATTGTTCCTGGGCATTTTGGTTTATGGATTCTGGGAAATTTTCTCCTACTGTGTTGGTGCTAGTATAATGCTCCCGTGTATGTCTGGGTATTTTCAGTCAAGCAATATAATGTGGTTTGGGGGCTTGATATATTCATGTATTCCGACATAGGCCAGGTGCAGTTCCTGGTATTAGGACAGTAGTCTGCAGCAGGCTATATACTGGGAGGCGGTTTTAGCCATTGGTATTTGACCATGGCTAATCCATGCTGCTTCTTGTTGTGGTACCAACATGGGGGTGTGGTTATCCTTGCCATTTCTTGCTAGTCACCCTCCTTTTGTAGCTTGTTCCATGTTTTGCGGCTGTACAGCACAGTATGAGGTGTGACCTGGTAGTGTTAGGGTGCTGATGTGAGCCTTGACCCAGTTCTCTATTACAGGACTGGTATCTACATTCTCCATACTGTGTGCATTTACACTGCACACATCTTGCTGTTTAGACATCTGTCATTGGGTAGCATTACATCTAGGTTCCTATCCCTTGTAGAACCTATGAAGGTGGGTTTGTGTTTTGAGACTTACCTATTCAGGGCATGCTGTGGGTACTGACAGCCTTTGCCAGTATCCATGGGGCATGGCATGATAGGTGCACGCCACCCCTAGCAGGTGGTGCATCATGTCATGCTCCGCATGTCTTCCCAGCCTGAAACACATTGGCTCCCCTTTGACTAACTGCATTACTTCAGCCAGTTATTGCACTTGATCATCCCATCGTCATTTTGTGGCTTCATGCTTGGTGAGGGTGGATGTTAGTCAGGGTGCTCATGTGTGCATATAGTACATGGTGTTACATTACTTAACACATGGCATTCATGCCTCAGGTGGTGCTGCAGGGCTGCCTCTGTCGGATGCACGTATTACACTTCCCTGTACATGTTTGTGAGCAGGTAATGTCATTTTAGGCATTCATGTTATTATTTGAGTGAGTCAGGGGGTATCATTCCCAGGGTTCCTACTGAGCCAGTGTATGTGCTATGTGTTGCCTCTTTGCCAAGGCCAGGGCATACTGGGCATGCCTCCTTCTGCCTACTGGGGCAGGCTCAGGTTGTTCCTCCTCCGAGTCACGCTCTGCCTGTGATGGCCTTGGCAATGGTGGGGGGCTGTTTGGCCCGGCCCTATGCTGGTCCTGCTGCAGCTGTTTTCGCAAGATCATATTATGTAGCATAGCACATACCATGACAATTTGGGTACATGTAGTTGGTGTGTACTGCAAGGCTCCACCAGATGTGTCCAGACACCGGAACCGTGACTTGAGCAGCCCAAACACACGCTCTATTACATTACGTGTTTGTGCATGTGCCTCATTATGGTGTTCCTGTTCAGGTGTGTGTGCGTTTCTGATGGGTGTCATCAGCCACGGCTCCAGTGCATAACCTGCATCCCCCACTAGGTGTCCGTGTGGGATGTCCCCATTGGCAAATGTCTGGTACAGCTGCGTCAAATGCCAGATGTGGGAATCGTGGTAACTCCCAGGGCAGCCAGCACACACATTCATTATTATGCCCTGGGCATCACACATGACCTGGCAGTTGATGGAGGGGAAGCCCTTGCGGTTAATGTAGGCCCTACCTGCTCACCGGCTGGTGCTTTGATGCGTATGTGCGTGCAGTCTATTGCACCCACTACCTCAGGGTATTCCGCTATTTGCTGGAAGAGACGCATATTGCTGGCCAATACCTCACGGGCATTGGGGAAATATACATGATCACCGACATGTGCTGACATGGCATCCAGGAACTGGTGCAGTACCCTGGAGGCTGATGCCTGTGATATCCCCATCATATCGCCAGTTGGTCTCTGGAAGGTACCTGTTGCTAGTATTCTTAGGCCAACACATACCTTGGTTTCCACTGGGATGGGTTCCCTCTGTTGGTTCTGTGTGTGAGGCGTGGCCTGCACAGCTCAACAATTTGCTGCAGGAGCTCTCTGTCCACTCTATAGCGCTCTACTATCTCCAGCTCATGTAACCCGTGGTAGGTGACCCTGGGCCTGTACACTCTTCTCCATCTCCTCACTGTGGGTTGTCTGGCACCATCTGCATTGTCACCACCCTCAGCAAGTCGCCTATGTCTCATTATGACAGCTATGGCAGCCCCTAACATTTCTGCTCTGAGTTAAGCCTTTTCAGTTTTCACTTCTATTAGCTTACTCCTGTCTTGCAGTGTCTCTTAAGAGAAACATCCTGCACTACTGTTTGCAGAGTTTTAAGTGCTGGGCTGGGCTACTATTCTGCCTGTGTAATTGCCTGCTTCTAATTGTTTTCACCTGCTAGCTTCAGCAGTTATCCCTGCTAGCTTCCTATTAATTCTGTTGCTTCCTTTTTCCTCTCTGTTTCCTCAGGGGGGAGCAACGTGCATACCATCAGAAACATGCTCACAGTGGCTTACACGCGCGCACACGTGCTTACACGGTTCAGAATCTACTTATTCAGGTTAAAACGCGCGTACACCCGCGCAAACACTGTTACACGTCTGCCAGCAGCCTCCAACATACTCAGCCTGCCCTACACGCGTGCACACCTGCGCAAACAGTGTTAAACATCTCCCAACACGCTCCCACATGCTCAGTCTGCCTTACACGCGCGCACACTGCCCTACTCACGCTTCATGGCACGCACGCGTGCGCATGCACGCCCAGCAAGAAACTAGGGTGTAAGTAACAGTGTACACCTTCCATTTCTTGACTTTCCATGACTTATCTAGTGGCACACCTCTTTCCATGATCTGTGTCTGTCATCTGTCATGTTACACTGACCTCCAATGAACTGCATTTCTTTCTACCATTCCCCCCTGTGATGTCACCTATCTCCTACTCTATTCCTCCCCCTTATGTATCTCTTACACTACTCAGACTGTGCTCATTTGCTATGTGACTGTGAGATTCAGTATCCTAACCCTCATTTACATGAGATTGCCTACTAATGCTTAGTTACATGTCTTAGACTCAGCTTCCCCCCTTAGCAACCACTACACGGTGGCCATGTTGTTTTTGGTCTGCTGGTCCCTGCATTGTCATTCCATGTATTGCATGAAACCCACATTTGTGGGTTTATAACCTTCTTTTTTATGATTTTATACAGCGCAGCCCGTTTGCGCGGGGCTGCGCTGGGTTTAAACATCAGCGATCGCCGAAAAAAAAAATTATATTTTTAATATTTTGGCATCAGGTTATATTGCCAATGGCCACATATTTGGCCATTGGCATGCTGCCTGAGTCATATGCACCCTTTTTTTGGAGCTGACATGGCTCCATTGTGGAATTTGCAGAAACGTACTCAGTTGTCAACTGAGTACATTTCTGCAGCTAAAACGTCTCTTACACGGACTGGTTTCTGCTTCGTGGATCGCTAATATACCTCATTTGCATACCTTTCGGCTGCAAGTGAGGTATTTAGCATGTCCACGCCCAGTCCATGTAAGAGACGTTTTAGCTGGTCTCTTACACGGAGTTTAGGGCTGTTCCTGGATCGCGAGGCTTGCATGGAGTGTTGCACGTCTCTTACACTCCGTGCAAGCCTTCGTGAATCCTGCCCTAAGTGTTTAAATCAAACCTGAATCTAAAAGCAGCAGGAAACATATTTATAGCTTCTCCACACAGGAAGCACATACGTACACTGATGAGAACATTTAGTCGTTCATTCATTCATTCATTCATTCATTCATTCATTCATTCATTCCATTTGTTAATAAGGCATACTGCCCCTTTTCAGAGGAGTCCCAGGAAGAGAAACCCCACAGTACAATTACAACAAAATAGGTAGATAGTTAAGTCAACTAACACAGTAAACATCTACCGGTACAATCAAGGTAGTAACAAAGGTTAATGAAAAATGCACCTATTCCAATAGCAACAAATATATATCAGCAATTCTCTATAGTAGAAAAATATGTTCTTGAATTTCAGTATACTGATAAGGGTACTGGGCAAAAGAAAGTAAGGTTGGGTAGAAGAAGAGTAAGAAAGGAGCACAGAATCTACAGTAGAAAAGCAGAGGATATAGTAGATGAAGAGAGTTGAGAGGGAGCACAGGACGGAGAACATGAATAGGCTAGATAAATAGAAAGGACAGAGTAAAGAAGAGTATAATGAATGAAAGTAAAGGTATAAAACAGGAAAAGTGTGACTGTATACATGTACATTAGACTAATGATCCTTTATATAAGTGCAATATACAGATAGGTATCATATAAGTGCATTTACACCGAGCCTGGGATTCAGAGACAGTTTATGTAACATTCCAAGTAAATTAGCACTAGCTGTGGACATATGCATTTAGTGTGTAATCCAAAGAAACAATTTGAACAAAAGCACAATACTCAAAACTTTGTGATATGCAGGATATGCAAATTATCACAAAATGAAATAAAAAAGGGCAACTCCATGCAAATGACCAGCATGGAATATGCAACTGCAGGAGACCAATGTAGCCTGTTGCCTAAAATTTCAGATTATGGTACAGAAGGAATTGCAAGGCATGCAGTCACTTAGACAAAATAAATTTTTGCAAGACATTCCCCATACAACAGCTTTGAAAGAATGATGTTATTTGAAATTTAAATGTATTAAATGTATGGATTTATTTGAAAATTAATAGTAAATAAATAATGTGTAGAACTGTACACAATTTCATGGGTGTGTATGTTATGTCTGTGTGTGTGTGTGTGTGTGTGTGTGTGTGTGTGTGTGTGTGTGTGTGTGTGTGTGTGTGCGCGCGCGCACATAAAATCATTTTTTGGTACTAGTGGAGACTCACAATCTTTGCATGACTTGAGTGGGGCTTATTGTAACAGAGCCTGAGAACCACTGCTCTAAGAGAGGCTGAATGTGCTGGAAAGATTAAGAACAATATTGGGATCACTGCCATTTTCTTCACAATGAGCCCTTCTATCTATAATATGTAGGGAATTTTTCTGATGACAGAAATCAGCTATTTGGCAGGAAGAACAAGGTGTAACAGTGAATGTTTCATCACAGTTACGAAAGTTCACTCAGCATCTCAGAAATGTATCCTCCTACAATCATCTGCTTATTTATACAAGTTCCTTGGTACTGCCCTCAGTTCAAGAATTCTTCACATAAAAAGCTACATAGATGCAGCTAACAGGTAGGGGCTTGTGGGCAATCTGCCTGTTTTAGTTTTAAATTGTACCTTTTTCTCACAGAATTCCTTTGTTCCATGCATTCTTAGATTTCTTGATTGTTTCTTTCTGTACTACTTTTGCTGACAGGATATTCCTTTTGTAAAAATTCACTAAATGCATTCTTCCTCCTCCTTCTGCTAAATCACCATCCCTTTTAATTTTATGCCATACATTATAGTATTGGAGCTTTCCTTCTACTCCAAAATACTGTAGCCTGCATCATATTTACTATGTGATGTATCTGCATACCTCCATCTATATCTCTGTAGTCAATTTCTGCTTTCTTTTTCAAACATTTCATTTACATCAAAATAAAAACGTGATATGCATGGCTTTCACGGCCACAAAAAGGTCCACTAATCTGTCCTCATCTACTTCTAAAGATTTTTTGAGAGTAGAACTATTTTGATTGTATCACAGCGTAACAAATCTATATCAAATCAATAGACTTAAAGCTGGAAAAAAAATAAATAAGTAATCTTCTAGCTGGCTGTGACTTTCAAGAAGTAAATTAAGCATCAGTAGTTTCTACAGCTCTGTAATCTCCTTCATTATTGGTAGATTTCCTAGTACATGTTAAAAGACTAGAAGAACATTTTTCTAATTGATGTCACCATTGGTATTATGTAGTCATATAGGCTATTTACATCAAATTTATATACAGAGGCTAGCTTCATGGCTTATGGAGACGAAGCCCTGACTACAGCCCAAGCAAACCCAAATCAGTTGGTATCTTGGGCATTGGAAAAGCCAGATGATGGAGGGTGGGAGTGAGTTCTCATGTCTGTGCTCCCATTCTAGGGGGAGTTAGGCAGTCTGATCCTTTGCAATCCTGACACCTATTGGAGAAAAGGTTGTTTATCTTATGTATTTATTAAAATTTTTCAAATGATTAACAGCTAAGCATCTGCAACAAATAAAAATAGTGAGCATGCAGCAGCAGACTGAGTCAGTATACTAAAGTAAGCACAGTAGTATAGTACATAGATTATATAATTTCACAAATTCAATCATTTAGAGGTGTTAAAGACACCTTTGCCAGGATCTAAATGTACCTATTTGAAAAGTTAAAACCTGAATGACCCCTAAAGGAGTTCTTGGATTTAAGTGCATAAAGCAAGGAAGATAACTGGTTCCACAGAACAGGAGCTAAATAAAAAAGAGAGACTTGACTTGATGTGTCTAGTATAATTTATGGAACAGCCAGCAGCCCCCTCCCCAATGACTTGAATTGTCCAGTCATGCCAAGTGTCTTACCATCTCTTTTAAGTAAGTAGGACCCAGACTAAGAAGGACATGGTGGGTGATATTTAAAATGTTAAAGACATATCTGACTGTAACTGTAGAAGCCAGTGTAGATCCCACAAAACCAGTGTTGTATCACCAATCAATAATTCAGCCATGGAATTCTGTATCTGCTTGTGATGCACCAAGTCACCATCCTTAACATGAGGCACAGAACATTACTGTAATCTGGCATGACAAAACTAGTGCTTTTACCACTGTGGCCAGGTTCACAGATGGCACAAGATGTTTGATTCAAGTGATATACCTAAGATGAAAAATCGATGTCCTAATGATAGGTGGCATCTAGTCCTTCAGCATTAATCTGTCATCAAAAATCATGTCAGGATCGACCTCAAATACAAATTCCAATGTATTGTCCTTGTAAGTTATCAAGGTTAAAGCAAAGGACGATGTGAAGAATGCATGGCAGCGTAAAGTATCAAAATGTCATTCTGTTGAATTTTGGGCAATTGTACCTCAATCATTGAGTGAGTCACAGAATCTAGACAGTCTGTAAGAATGGTAAAATCTGGCACAAGTGTGTTACAAATGGTTAATGAGGATTTTGTGATCTATGCTATCAAATGCCACACAGTGATCAGATAGGACCAAAATGGAAAACATCCATTGATCTCTAGCCATAAGGAGATAATTTACTATCCACACAAGACTAATTTCAGTACTATGCCTAAACCTAAAACTTGACTGAAGGTAATGGGATCTCAGATAGGAAAATATCTGTGTGTACAAAACCTTCACCTTCCCAATAAATGGAAAGCTAGAGATGGGGTAATAGGTAAACTGAATCTAACAATGATTTCTTAAGAAGAGGGGCTATCAATGTCTCCTTTAAAGAGGCAGGAAACACCCCAGAAATCAAGAGCTGACAGACTCGAAAATAATTCGATCCAGCAAGTCAAGACACTAATAGCCTTGTAGGACCATGGTCCAAACCACAATACACAGGACACACAGAAGAAGCAATTGTGACTTCACCATACTCCACATACTTCACCCCAGATGAAGAAACCTCTTTACCACAAGAAATGAAATACAGTATATCCCACTTGGTGAATTAACAGCAAAAGATTGCCTAACCTTAGTAATTTAATCCATAAGTAGCTTCTTTACACTATTCTGATGAAAAAAAGCACAATCATTAGTAAGGCAGGCTGGGGATGCATAGCCTGTCAACAACCTAGAAGAGTGCAGCTGGTCAGTTTAAAGCAGCAATAATTTTGATAACACAAAATCAGTTTTCTTGCACAAAATCTCCACCTGGAATACAGCATTATGTGGATCCAGAATAAGTTTATCCACAGGAAGTTCATCTTTTGCCACATCCATTCCAACCTCTGACAAGTCTGTACACAGAACAGAAGTTATTGTCAAATAAAGGTTCTCTGTTCATAGGTTTATAGCTTACTATACAGTGATCTGAAGTAGTTAACTTCATTTGTGCATCACCCTATGGGTCTTCAGATCCATATCGGATCCGAACCGGCAGTTTCCAACAGCTGAGATCCGAGCTCCAAGCTCCTCCCCCTACCCATAATCCCCTGCCATCCCTACCTGACCCGAGATCTAGTTTGCCGCGGTTGAAGCCAGCAGCTTGATCTTTGAGTTCCAGGCGTTGGGATTTTCTAATTAAGACTTTGTGAGGAAATTTTGTCTTTTTTCTTTACTTTCCTGCCAAAAAAAAAAAAAAAAAGTGTTGTGTGTGTGTTTAACTTCCCCTTGTAGTTTTCTTCACTACAAATTTTAATTTTAGCTTATTCCTCCTCCCCCCCCCTCGTGAGAGCGTTAGGGCATGTGTCTGTGTGTGCTTGGGGCCTAGTGTGTGTGTGTCTTTCTTAGTATAATGTCTGAGGCCCCAAAGACATTCTTTTCTAAATGTACCGAGTGTGGCCATAAGCTATCCCAAGCAGATGGCCACATTCGGTGCGTTTTGTGCCTTGGGGTTGAACACCTCTCCTCTGGTTGCACTATTTGTGTGGCGTTCAACCCCAGGGCACTTAAGGACCGGAGGTCGAAGTTGATTCTGGCGAGACTTCTGCCCCCGGACTCGGCTCCGACCACCGGTCCCCCCGTGGTGCCTGCCGCAGCTACGGTAGTACCCAGGACTGCTTCCCTTCCCCGGGCCGGGACTCAACCTCCCACCTCGGGCCAGGAGGATTGGGAAGCCAGAAAAGAGAAGCGCAGGGAGATGCACCACAAGCGGCAGGCCAAGGCCTCTACATTGGCCCCGCCAGCTAAGCGGGCTTCTCCCTCCAAGACCTCCGAGCCTTCTCCTTCCAGGCTCCAGTCACCTTGCTTCTCAACGGGACCGGAGGAGGAGGAGGCCTGGTCTCCCTCGAAGTCATCGAGGCGGCACTCCCGTCCTGCCTCGGTGGCCTCGTCCAGGTCCACCAAAAGTTTAACGTACGCAGATTTGGACCGGATGATGAGAAGATTCCTCCAGGCCCAACTGCAGATGGCAGTGCTCCTGCCTCCCCCCCCTCTGGGGGGAGCTCGACCCCCTTTTTTGCCCCAATAGCTCCTTCTCCAACCCGCTTCCCGGGTTTGGAGTCCTCGGAGCCGAGTGGCGTTGGAGCCGGGGGGTGTCGGTGCTGATAGTATCGGGTACTTCGGTGCCGACAGCGCCCTCGAGTCTGTCGGGTCCCTTTTCAGCGGATCCGTGCTCTCGGAGCCGAGAGCTGAGCTTCAGATCCGAGGGTGTCAGTGTGCCTTCGGCTCCATCCAGGCGCCGGCCCCAATCCGCTCATCGGATCCGAGGGAGGGTTTGCTCTCGGATCCCAGAGAGAGCAGCTCTCCTTCGGCTTTCGACGTGGTGGAGAGGGCTCTATCAAGGGATTCCAGGCCCCCAGCCACAGCTACGGCTCCACCCCGCACGCCCTCTCAGTTGGCTCTGATTTCTATCACCCAGCCCCAGGGACAGCCTGCTCTAACGTCTCAGGTAGTTCCCTTGTTGGGACATGATGAGCCTGGTGAGGCCTCCTCGGACAGCCCCCCCGAGGAGGTCCCTCACAAGCGCAAGTGCAAAAGGAGGCACTTGGACTCCCCTGAGTTCTTGACCGAGGACACAGATTTGGAGGAAGGGGAAGGCTCCCCAAGATCACCCCCGAAGACGTCTCCTTTGGAGACATCATGGAGATACTCAGAATAAGGGGAGGGTGGTCCGCCCCAAAGCCTACTTCGGACAAGTCTGTGTTCCTGGAGGCATTTGAAGCAGGCCCATCTACCTCTTGGGTGTCCCCTCCAGCCGACCCCCTGGTAGACCTGATCACTACCAGGGCATGGAAGGAGCTGGACACTGTGGAGCCCGTCCCGAAGAGACCTGATAGGATACTTAGTCCCCCCCTCCAACAGAGTGCACTGGAGTAAGGGATCCCTGTAGATGCCATGTTGGTGGCGGAAGCCACCAAGAGGGAACTGGCCCAAGAAAGTCCCTCGGTCCATCCTCCTAGCAAGGAGTCTTGGGTGATGGACCGCCTTGGGAAGCGAGTCTTCAGCTACCTTCTCGGTAAGGTCACTGAACTACATGGCACATGTCATACGGCTCCAGCGAGACCTTATTAAAGAGTACGCTGGGTCACCCCCAGAGTCCATGTTGGTGGAGGACAAGCAGGTGTACTCTGCCCAAATGGCCACTCTTAGGTCTATTTCTAATACCTCTATGCGGCTACTATCCCATGCTATGGAACGAGCTGCTAGAGCTAGCGGCACGGGCGTCATCATGAGGCGACAGGCGGGGCTCCGCCACTGTGGTTTTGCGGAACCCTTTAAGGCATCGTTCGCTAATGCCCCATTTGAAGGTTCTGCCCTCTTTGGCAAAACCGTACGCGAAACGTTAGTCCAGAGCCAGAAGGATGGGAAGACATTGTCTGCCATCGGAGTCCGCTTCTCTGCTCCCCAGAGGTCATTCTCCAAGAACCAAAAGGGACAGAAGAAGATGTGGTTCTGGAAGTTCGCAACAGTCCCGTGACGCTCCGGACACCCAGTCCTTCCGAGGCAGAGGAGGACAGGGTGGTCGCCGCCCTAGGGGCAGGGGGGGTCCAAGGAGTTTTGGGTCCAGAGAATCATTCTCTGATTGGCCCACGCAGCAACCCTGAGGGGTTACCCGACTGCTCCACTCTGGAGGCAGTCGGGGGGCATTTTTTGAGGCACCTGGCAGCTTGGGAGTCCATCACGACAGATCGCTGGGTGCTTCATATCATATCCAGAGGTTACCAAATCCCCTTTCTTCATCCCCCTCACAATCCCAGATTCCTCCCCGATGTCCCCCCTGATCAGAGGGAGGCCGCGGCTGCGGAAATCCAGAAGCTGCTAGAAAAAAGAGCCATTCAGCACGTCCCCCCAGACCAGTTTGGATCGGGCTTTTACTCCAGGTTCTTCTTGGTGCCAAAAAAGACAGGGGACTTAAGGCCAATCCTCGATCTATCCCTCTTGAACCTGTCAGTAACCAAAGAAAAGTTCTGGATGGTCACACTTCAATCCATTCTCCCCCTCTTGCAGGAGAACGACTGGATGTGCTCTATAGACCTTAAGGATGCATACTACCACATCTTGATGGACAGACGCTCCAGGAGGTTCCTCCGCTTCCGGCTAGGAGCCAGTCATTACCAATTCAGGGTCCTTCCCTTTGGTCTCACCACAGCCCCCAGGGTGTTTACCAAGGTTTTGTCAGTGATAGCGGCCCACCTGAGATGCCAGGGAATTCAGGTCTTCCCCTACCTGGATGACTGGCTCCTGACCGCCCCCACAAGGCATCTACTCTGTGCGGCCAGGGACTCTTTCCTCCGTCTAGCTCCCCGGCTGGAGATCACTGTCAATGTAGAGAAATCTTCCCTCCTGCCGACCCAAATCATAGACTTCATTGAGGCCAGATTGGATACATGCCAACTCCTAGCCTTCTTGACTTTGGACCGGCTTCGAACCCTGAAACTCCATGTGAGGGACATTCTTCAATCCCCATCTCCTCCAGCAGCTTTGGTCCTGAGGGCCCTAGGGTCGATGGCAGCTGCCATCAACCTGCTGCCCATGGTGCGTTTGAACATGAGGGTCCTGCAGTGGACCCTCCAAGTCCAATGGTCCTTCCTGCATTTCCCTCTAAACCATCCCATTCGCCTCAGCAGGGTTTACAGGAAGGCCCTCCTGTGGTGGCTCCAGTCCCCGGATCTCCTCAAAGGTTGACCCTTTGCTATGTCCCATCCCCTAACCACGGTGACCACGGACGCCTCTCGCCTTGGGTGGGGGGGGCATTGTCTAGGCAGGGCAGTCCAGGGCACATGGGACCACACGGAGACCTCGCTGCATATCAATGTCCTAGAGATGAGGGCAGTGCTGTTGGCGTTGCAAGCAATCCAGAGCCTTCTTCCCGTGGGGACTATTGTGGTCCAGACGGACAACATGTTGGTAGTCTGGTATATCAACAAACAGGGGGGAACCAGGTCCTATCCACTTTGCCGAGAGGCCATGAGAGTGTGGGAATGGGCGATCTCCACCAACTGCTTTCTCATAGCGATGCACATTCCGGGACAGTCCAACATCCTAGCGGACAGACTGAGTCACACGATTCTCTTGCCGTACGAGTGGTCTCTGAATCCCGAAGTAGCAAAACAAATATTCTCCAAATGGGGTCAACCTTGTGGCGATCTTTTCACTTCTCCCTCAAACACGAAGTGCAACAACTACTTCGCTCTAATTCCCCCACCCGGGTAATCCCCCTGAGACGCTCTGGCACATGCTTGGCTGCCCGGTCTCCTTTATGCTTATCCTCCTCTTCCTCTAATGCTGAAGTTCTTACAGAAAGCCAGTCGGCTGGGGAGCAGAATAATCCTCATTGCTCCATTCTGGCCTCGTCAGGTTTGGTTTCCTTATCTATGGTCTCATCTAGTGAATATTACTCTTATTGTCATCTGATTGTATCGAGGTCAGACCATAGACTGGCTATTTGGTGCAGGTCTTGCATTAGGCAAACTCGATCTGAGGTCAGGTAGGGATGGCAGGGGATTATGGGTAGGGGAGGAGCTTGGAGCTCGGATCTCAGCTGTTGGAAACTGCCGGCTCGGATCTGATATGGATCCGAAGACCCATAGGTTGCTGCCAAATGAAGTTTACCTACTCAGATGGAACGTTATGGTGAGTACATAACTTCTTACTATAGGCCAAAGGCCATTTGAAAAACACAGCATTCATGAAATTTAGGTTAAAAGTTTCACTCTTAAACCAGATCTTTCTTGAAATTACTCAGATTTATTGAGTGTCTAATAGTGGATGGTAATCTATTCCAAATGATTGTTATAAAATAGTAATATACTAACCTAGGTATTGGGAGCAAATAACTAGAGACAGAAAGATAATATTTATTTATTGACATTTAATTACTGGGAAAGTCCGACTAGTAGAAGCCCATTTTTAGCAGAGCCCCTGGGAGAAAACCTCCAAATTATTACAACAATTTTAAGACTGATAATTTTACAATCTTTAGACATAAAACAAAAACATTTGCAGTTTCAGTAATTATAACAAATTGGATATAATAGAAAAACATTGGTTAAGAATTGATACAAGTTATATGAGAATTATTTAATATTTAGAGAAATTATAGACAGTTTGTAGGCAAATTAAAGGTAAATTAGTCTAATACAAATAGGAACTGCAATATGAAGTGAAGAAAGTTGGGGAAGAGAATTTGATAGCAGTAAGGAAGTAAGTGAAGAAAGGAGAGTAAGAAGGTATAAGGAATGAAAAGATACTTGTTCACATTTAGGGATATAGTTTATCCTGGTTTTGAACAAGAACAAAGCCACATTTTAGCTAAGAAGTCTTTCAGAGTGGTTTTGAAAGATGGAGGGAGGGTATAGACCTGATGGATACAGGTTATCCAGGCCTTAGCAACCTTGTATGAGTACAGACAATGCCCGGCAGATGTGCTAAGTTTGTAGACAGACAGGAGTTTTTGGTCACTGGATTACAATGACCAACTGGGAACATGGTTGTGTAGAATGTTTTTTAGTGCTGGACAGGCAGATAGATGTGGGATAATTGTATAGGTGGTAAGAAGTTGTGTATATGTTAGTTGATGTGGCAGTGCTAACCAATATAAGCTTTTCAGTGCTACATTAATGGGTTATGAAAGGGGTATGTGCTGTAAATTTAGCAACTTTGTTATAGAATTGTTCAAGTTTTAATTTTTGAGTAGTCTGGAGGTTAGTAATGATGGTAGCACTGTAAAGAAGTGTGTGTGTGTGTGGGGGGGGGCAGTGGCAAGTGTAGTTCTAGTTGTGTCAGTGAGAAAGTTTTTGGCTCTGTAAAGCATCCCTAGTTTCTGATGAGTTTTTCTTATGCAATTTTGTATATGCAGGTCGAATGTAAGATTTTCATCCACTATCACCCCTAATAGTTTGCTATGAGAAGTGACTTCAATGGTTGTATTATCAAGAGAGAGTACTTTAAGTTTTGTTTTTTCATTAGAGAGGGCTTTGGGAGAAAAGTAGTACTTTGGTCTTGTTTGGGTTGTGAGTTACAAAGCCATGTTTCAGTGACTGTTGAAACTTCCTGAGTAATTGTTTTGGAGGTGTACTGTGTTATCAGATGTGCACATGAGAGTGGAGTCATCTGTGTATTGTATTAGGGTGGCCTGTTGTGTGGAAGTTTAGAGGGTGTTGGTGAAAATGTTAAAGAGGAGGGGGACCAAGAATAGAGCCTTGTGATACACCAGTGGTGACCGGGAGGTAAGGAAAGAACATGGAGTGCCATTTTACTGATTGATACCTATTGCACAGGTAGCTTTTAAACCACAGAAGGGTGGGCTGAGAGAGACCTAGTGAGGACACTGAAGTAGAAGTCTGCTGTGACAAACTGTGTCAAAAGCTTTAGATACGTCTAGAAATAAGGAAGATACTTGTTTGCCATTATCTCTAGCTTTATTGAAAGTATCTGTATATGTTAGAAGGCCAGTGTTAGTATTGTGGGAAGGATGGAAGCCATGGTGTGTAGGGGATAGAAGTTTTTCTTCAAGGAGATAGTCTAATAATAATAATAATAATAATAATAATAATAATAATAATAATAATAATTTCTGAATACATTTTCAAGTATTTTGAGGAGAGATCAGATTGCATTAGGTCTAAAGTTATTAATGTCTGTTGAATTTCTTTCTTTGTGCAGAGGAATAATGTGTGACTCTTCCCAGAGAGTGGGAACATGGGATTCATGGACTGACCTATTTATAAGGATTGAGACAGGATAGGCATGCTACTGGATGCTATTTTTTAGGTTTGCTTGGAAGGTCATCAGATGAAGAGGAGCACAGTTTAAGTTTGTTTGAGTAGTTTTATATAGGATGCAGGCACAGGTTTGAAGGTGAAAGTGGATGTGGTTGTGGTAATATGTGGCTGTTGGGTAGGGTTGGGACTAGATGTTGAGGAAAACCAGGTTAGAGATGCTCTGCTATCTATAAAATAAGAGTTGAACTGTATTGCAGTTTCAAATGGTAAATTATCGGGAAAGGGGTTTGAGTTGAATTTTTGGCCAGGATGTAAGATTTCTTAAGTGGATCTCCAGAATATTTTTAGGGTTGTGTTTAGTATTATTTTGAAAGTTATCATAGTTTAGTTTTTTGTCTTAATTTATTTGCTTTTTAGTACAACACTGAGGGGATATTTAGTAATACATTCTAGTACAGTGACAGTCCCAATTTCAGGTTAAGTTATAACTGAGAGTAATCAGTTTATAGCCAGAACAAAACAATTAACAAAGAGATGCAAGTATAACAGGTTGTCTGTCATTTTCTGAGACTAAATAATTGCCATTTGCAGTATAGTCTATTGGTCAAGCTAAAGTGGACAGTGGACAGTTTAGTAAGAGGTCCTTAGAGTGCACGGATTATTTCAAAGAGATTTTCAGTCACAGAGCAGACATGTATGTAACTGATTAAAGTTAATACATAGCAAGGTTCTTTGTGATAAATATGCTTACATTAAACAATGACAAAATTCTCAGTAAACATGTAGGTGTACGGCCTTGTGGCAGAGCTCCTGCAATATTGAGGTCAGATATAATGACCACATGCTATTAAACAATGACAAACTTCTCAGTAAACTTGTAGGTGTAAGGCTTTGTGGTAGAGCTCTTGCAATATCAAGGTTAGATGTAGTGACTGGAAGGCTATTAACCAATGACTAAATTCTCAGTAAACTAGTAGGTGTATGGCTTTGTGGCAGCACTCTTGCAATATTGAGGTCAGATGTAGTGACTGCAGGTTCTGCTCTATGAAGGAAAATAGCAAGTATTAGAGTGGGATGAGGCCAGGAAGAATTTTAGATTGCAAATTAGAGACCGCCTTCCCTACCAGGGACTGATATCAAAGTGTAGGTAAAGATAAAGAGATAGTGAAGTGCTAAATGAAAAAAAAAAAACAGCTGAAGTTGACTTTTTAGTCAAATGTAGAATAGAAGCTGCTGTTTAAAAAGGGATAATTAGTGAGGCATATAAAATATTACATGATAACTATAAGAGTCAATCAGAGGAGGTCAGAGAAGTTTGGAAAGAGAAAGTGGAAAAATGGCTCCCAGCTGTGCAAGAAAGACCAAAAGATTTAGGATTTTTAATTGGAATTATTTGAATAGGTATTTTTATATAGAAACAATAACGGCAAAGTGCAGGCCCAAACTACACAAACCTGGACTAGTTCAGAGAACTCAGGAGACAGCAAGTACAAACATAAGGAATTTATAAATCCACAGACAAAAAGAAAAAAACAGTTTAGCACTTCTGTCCTTTGTAACATACATGACTTTATCAGGACTAGTAACTAACAAGCTGACAATCCTTATATTACCTCACCTCATAACAAAATGGAGATTTTAAAGCAACAGCATCTGTTTAAAAGAGTCTGTGAAAACTCATACTAAAAAAAAATCACCAAAAATCATTATACAGCCACGTACATTTGCAACAAAATTGATTAAAAAATTGAACTTGATTTCTCACATGAAAGTCTAAATAAAAAGTTATGTACATTTTGTAAGTTTTTATTTACATTTTTTAAGTTTCCACCCCTATAAGTTGAACAAGGGTATACTCAAAGGGAAATTCATTTGTTTAATACATATAGTTTCTACTGATAGCATTTTTAACACTAAGAACGTTGTTAGCCCAAATGTTTTTAGACAACAGATATCTTAAAAAGTTGATAATTGACATTAGTAATCAAATTCAAGAAAGGAGGAAAGTTGATTTACCACCAGTTTTGGATACTGGTTTACAGAAACAACTAGGAACATAACAGAAAGTGTAAGAAAATTTTGAGACAGCTGTCATTTGCAGTACAACTCTGAAAGCTGAAAGTCAACAAGTTAAGAAGGTAGTTACTAAGAAATGGAACACTTTAAGGCAAACAGTATGGTGCTGAAAGTTATCAGTGAAAAACCCATTTGTATTTAAGACCGCAGACAATATCAAGAATTTACTGGAAAGAAAGCAAATGCATATGGAGAATGGCAATCAGATGAAAGGTGCACAAAAATGTGGGTGTTACAAACAATGTCCTGTTATTTATATAGAACATGAACTGCATTTGAAGAACATCATTCTTCAACAAAAAGATAACTGTTTTAGTAAGGGCTTGGTCTATCTGGCCATTTGTAACACATGTTATTATGTGGGAAAAACTGAAAGGCTATTACATAAAATAATTTGTGAACACCTTTATGACATTTAATACGAGAATGTAAACAATGTACTTTTTAAATATTCCATTGCGTGTAAAGGATTCAAAAAGTTTCTGTTTGCAATTTTAGATATAGTGGTTTCTAATGCCAGGGGCGGTATGTGAGAGGAAAACAAAATGGAGTATAAAGAATAATTATGACAGTTCAGGTTAAACACCTGCACACTCCCTGAGTTAAATTATCATATTTCAATAAATTCAGTCCTTCACATTTCTACTGCTAAATTGTAAGAATATTATATTATTTCTTAATATTAACATTTATAAACATAATATAGTCAATGTAAATGTTTTAAGTTGACTTTTTGTTAAGAATTTCACATGACAAGTCAAGTTCAATGTTTTAATCAATTTTGCTGTAAATATAGATCGCTGTATGATGATTTTTGGTGATTTTAAGTAAGAGTTTTCACAGACTAATTTAAACAGATGCCGTAACTTTAAAACCACTATTTTGTTATGAGGTAAGGTTATATAAAGATTGTCAGCTTGTTAGTTACTAGTTTGAATGAAGCCTGTGTGTTAGAAGGGACAAAACTGCTAAACTGTTTTTTTCCTTTTTGTGTGTGGATTAATAAAATCTTTGAGTTTGTACTTGCTGTTTCCTGGGTTCTTTGAGCTGGTCTAGGTTTGTGTAGTTTTAATTTGGTTATAGGTATTATCATACCCTAAGCAGACGTAAAATATTTTTTCCTCAGGTAGTTACTGAATGTTGGAGGTGTGATGAGGAAGAAAGAGTTAACTGGAAACATGTTTTTTGGGAGTGTAGTGAGTTGGCAGATTTTGAAAAAATCCTTGCAGAATACTCTGTCATAAATATTTGGTAAGCAAATAGCAGTAACTAAGGAAATTACTTTTTTGCTGAATTACCTTGACATAGTAAGGCCTTATAAGTTTAATTCTGTTGGCTGCAAAAAAGCAGTTATGAGAAAATAGAAATCAAAGTCAAGTCTAAACTGACCGTGTTTGAAGTAATGAATAATGTAAAAGAGATAAAAGAACTGGAAGAGGGATTTTTAGAAAAGGGAAGAGGTAAATTGCACAGAAGTAATAGAATTTGTGGGAACAATACATGCAGAATAATGCTCAAGAGGAGGAATAAGGTTTAAGGGAAGGCAGGAATTTTGAAATTTATGTAATATTGGATTGATTGGAACCATCTTTGCTAACATTGTAATGGCACAATGGGAGCATGAATTTATTTTGAATAATTTGTCTGTGAACAACTGTGTATTTATGTACAATATTTGGATGACATCTTTATTTGGAAAGACAAGGTAGAAAATATTGATTCTTTTATTCAGTTTATTAATAATACTACTGACTTCTTGTCATTCACACATGAAGTGAATGAAGAGAGGATTTCATATTTAGATGTGTTATTGCAGAAGGATAGAGTGAACAGAAGATATATTTCTAGAATCTGCAGGAAGTAGGGTTGCCACCTTTTGTTGTGGCTAAAACCGAGAAAGGCCACACCCCTCACATCACCTGGAATTCTGCCCATTACTGCCTCTCTACTGTCCATGTTCCACCCATTTTGTGATGTCTTTATGATATCGGCTGATGGAGAATGCCCTCCTTTTCCGTTTTCCATTCCTGATGCCTGCTTTCTGCCAATTTACTATGCTTTTCTGTAAAAAAGCATAGTAAATCTGCTGATTTAACAAACTCCTATGGTCTGTTTCTTTTTTGAAACAGAATACCGAAGTGTGTACAGTGTTTCCTGGACTACAGGACAATCAGTTTGCTTTCCAGATAGTCCGGAAAAAAAACCCAGAGAGGTGAAAACCGTAATAGGAAGAATACCTATTCTAATACATTTCTCCATTTTATAAGCTCCCATCCTTATCATCAAAAAATATCAGTGATTAAGGAGCAATTAGTTTGAGCTGCAAGAATGGTCTGTTTGAATGACCATTTTTTGGAAGAGTGCCATAACCTTGTGAGAATGTTCCTTAAGACAGGTTACCCTATGCACCTGCTGGAAGAATTAGTTGAGGAAGTGCAAAATAAAAGGGCCATGGGGCAGTTTAAACAGATTTTAAATGGTGGGTTGGTGAATGACGAGACCCTAATTAGTGGGCTAACTAGAAATACTAGTTTGGAACATGGATCTAGTAAAAGTAGTTTTCCTCTTTGTTTGATAACTACCTTTAACAATGAGTATAAAATTTTGAAATGGATTTTATAAAAGAACTGGATAATTATGGATAAAGACATCCACATTAGGGATAGGATTGGTGGGAAACCAAAGATAGTGTACCATAGGGGTGCCATTTTTAAGAATATTTTAGAAAATTTAAGTACTGAGGAGCTTGTGGGTTCCCCAGCGATGAGGAAATGTGGGTTTTGCCCATATTGTAAGCTAATCAATACAGGTGATACCTTTGTAGTGTGGGGATTTGAGTTTAAGATAAGGAGTAGATATAAATGTGATACAAAAGGAGTGGTGTATTTAGCCTTGTGCCAGCTACGCACCGGTTTTTAGGTGGGAAAAACTGAACAGAAGTTTAAAGAACGTATTTACAAAGATGAATATAGTATTAAGAAGTACAGACTTAATAATGCCTTAGCTAAACATATACATGGTAATCCTAGGCACCATTTTAAATATATGATCATCAATTGAATTGAAAATTATGTTAGAGCTGGCCCTTGGATACTGTATTTGGAGAAGAGGGAACCCTTGGACACTATTTGGAGAAGAGGGAACTAATCTGCCAGGTGCATTTGAATGTATATAATTGGCCAGGCCTTAATGTATTTTGTTTAACCAAGTGTTTATTAAAGATTAAAGCTCTAGATAGGTAGGTTCTAATGTGATGGTGTTTTATGAAATAGTTTGCTGAATTTGTACACAGTTTATATTATTTCTTATGTTGGAGCTAGTTTAATATTTATTAATATTTAGTCATATTTGTACATTTTTATCTTATTGTATGGTGGTGTTTTAATATAAGGTATAAGATGGATGGGATCTTTTAGGCTTTATTTATAACCTTATGTCTTTAAGAGTATGAGAAGGGATGGCTAACTAATGTTATGAATGAATGGTCACATGATGTACTTTTGGGGGATTTAAACTTGGAATGTGTTTTAATTGTTCATCTGATGAAGTTCATGGTTACATTTATGAATGAAAGCGCTTATGTCCTGAGTAAAATACTTTGAGTGATTAAATTGTGGAGGTGGATTCTTCTCACTACCATAACATTTCTTTCTTCTTGGTTTGTGCCTTTTTGCCGTAAATTTGCAGTAATGTTGGATTGATGACCGCTATAAAAATAGAAAATGTGATATATAATGCATGCAAATGGAAAAATGTGAATATGGTTTGTTTTCTTAACTATTAATGTATATGTGCCCATGACTTAAGTGATAATTTAATAAAGGTGTTAAAAACAATATAGTTAGCCTACTTAAAAGAATGATGTCTGGAGATAACACAAATCATGTTTCCGTGTTTAAATGTCAAGGAATTACTGCATATGGTTAAGTTAACCATTGACTGTAACAGATGGTCATTGAATGCTTTGAACACTAATATTGCTTTTCCTGTAAAATATCTGTAATGGAGAGAGTACATATTTAACTTCCTACATCTCTCAGAGTAATCCAAGTCTTTATCAGATGGAGTACACTTGGTAAATGGGTATTGTACAGCCTCCAGCAAATGCAGTTGTCTGTCTGTATGAATGCAAAAAGTATTGTTGTACTCAAATCAAAGAGAATATGTGAGACACATAAATTTGGGCCAGATGACATTCATGCATAGCCTTATGTTTAAAAGATGTAACATACTGATCAAAGGCAAACTTATTATTGATAAGGAATTAAAAAATATAGGTGTTATTAACTACTTCCAAGAATGTACCATTCAGAAATAATGACTGTAAAGGATGAATTTGTGCAAAGAACTGAATCTTACACTTGCCAAAACTAAAAGAATGATCACATCCATTAGCCTACGTACTGAAGTCAGTTAATACTTTGTTTATGCTACTTAAATTGTCATTGGATTGTACTAAAAACCTAGCCTGCAATCATCAGCACATGTATTCATCCAAAAAATGACTGACTTAATAGGGTTGTAGAAAAAAATAAGTTAAACAAAAGTGGGGCCAACACTGATCCCTGAGGTAAACCTTGAAGCACAGGTAAATAGTCAGAAGCAGACCCCTTGACAGAAACACACTGTGAGCAATGAGTGAGCCATGGTAGTATCCAGTTAGTGCAGAATGGATTAAATCTATACTTCAACATTAGTTTAAAATAGAAGAATAAGGTAAGATTGTGAGAGTTTTGGTAAAATCCAGGTAAACCACTTGCCATCCATAAAGCCATGCTGTCCAAGGTTGGGTGGAGTACTGTTTAAGGCAAGGTTGGTCAAAAGTTTAGCCATGCACCACGCAAAGCATTTTCATAGTAGTGTAGCCAGACTAATTGGTCTGTACTTATTAATGTCAAATTTATTACTCTTTTTCAAAATTGGCATAACAATACAACTTTTCCACATAGAAGGAACAGAACCTTTGTTCAATAAACCATTAAGGATAATATGCAACACACTGACCAGCTCAGATGAGATATTACCAATTAAAACACCCAGAATGTTATTGGGCTCCATTGAGGTCTTATTACTAGTTTTGTTTGAGGTATTTTATATGAATTTCTTTAAAAACAGTAGGGCAAGTTGTATTGTGAGTCAAGACTGAGATCAGAAATGTGGATTTGCCCATATAAGAAGTATACAGTGTATTAAAAAATGAGAAATAAATACTGCAGCTGTTTGATTTGGATCAGTAATAGATAATGAATTGTGGAAATTTAGTTGTTGATATTTAAACAAGAGTTAATATATTTGTAATAATATAAAGTTTATTAGTGTGATAGTCAGCTTGATTTCATAAAGATTGTTTCCAAAGTGCTGTATAGATTTGAATTTCTTAATGGTTTTATTTAAATTTCTTTTATTTCTTGAGGTAGGATGTTTCTTGTAGCACCAAAGTAGACACTTTTTTTCTTGAAACGTTTAATTAAGTTCATGTTCCACCAAAAAGGAAACAATTTACTTGATTCTCTTGTTGTTGCTTCCAACAGTTTCATAAATGGCTTCAGTCAGTATTTTTTCTAAGTGTGATTAACCGGAGTAAGATTTAGAAAGTAACACATTATTCCATTTAGTTGAAGGATTAGTTTGTTCTACCTGATCAAAATGAATAAGTCTGAAATCAAACTTCTTAAAAGTACTTGATTTCATAACTGATGTTAACATGACTTCAAAAGATAAGGCACACTGGTCAGAATTCCCCATTTGTGGTAAAAATAACATATTATTTTAAATTAAGCTATTACCATTAGCTGCAATAAGATCCAGTATGTTGTTCTCTGTAGTAGGCTCAGTGACCAATTGCTTGAATCCATTCAGTAACAAAGTGTAGGACCAAAACTGAATACATTCATTCGTCTCTATGTACTATGGGTCAAGGATGTACAGTTACTGGGGTGAGGGTAGCCAAAGAACTAGTGATAGCTATATTATAAGTCACTACCAGTGAATCATGGTCCTCATCACTACCTACTACAAGGTCCATTCAAAGAGACTAGACCACATCAAAAAAGAGACTGTCCATTGTAAATCAGTCTGAAATGAATAGTAAATCATTTGTACACCTACTCATAGAACACCTAATAGATAATAATCATTGCCATTGCATGCAATGCTAGCCTATCCTACATCACTACTTTGTTTTTCTTTTTTGTTTTTATCATTATCCATGTAATATTTTCTGACTTAACAAACAGCAAAGTACAACATCAGCAAAAAGATATATGATAGATATTTGATCTTTTTTACAGTAGCTAGATTTATACATTTGTGAGGTTAGTGATACATTCTATTGCATCCACACCTGTTTGGATTGTATGTTTATTTGATTGCATGTTTTGAATGTCCTCAGATTCTCTACCATCATACTATTAACTGCTAGCGCTCTTCTCCTAGGACATTGCCGAAAAGGGGTAATTTTGACTCAGACAGCCTATCCCAGTTAAAAAAAATAAAAAATAAAATAAAATAAATTATCTACCTTCCTACGATTATGACAAATAACCATACTTTTGGGGTGTTGATCTGAGAAGGCCAACTTTGAAAGGGACCAGGTAAACCTCTGAAGTAATAATCTGGGTAGACACAAAAATGGACCAGGTAATGGTCAGACCAGGAGACTGCCTCCACTGCCAATTCCCTGGTGTCAAGATCAAGCCAGTATAAGTACCTAAATATGTGGGTGGCAGTGGAAACAACCTGACTGAAACTGAAAGTTTCTAAAGATTCATTAGATCCATGACAAGTTTGCAGGCTTCTTTGTCAACCCCAGTATTAAAGCCATCAAAGATAAGCCACCATGAAGATCTGTGAATTAGGTCATGAAGGAAATCTGCAAACTCTTTCAGAAAAGCTCTAAGGTAACATGGTGGATAGTGAACCATGAAGAATCTGCAATTCTCTACCACCCCCATGATAGTTGTTGGATACTGCCACTTCAACATGGACCAGATCCAGAGCAGAAGAAAAATATGGACTAGAGACATGTGCTTGGCTTTACCAAGCTGCGTTAGCATGATAGCATTCATGGTGTATGTGCAGGAACATGCATGTCCACAGGAAAGGCGCAGCAGGCCACTTCCTAGGTGAAACTGCACATCATTTGCTTGAGGAAAAGTTAGGACCATGAAAGAAAACCCTGATGGCTACCTAGATGATTGTCTCCCACAACTTCCACTCACTCCATGGGGGAATAAATGGATCAATTGATTGTGGAAGAGCTTTTGCTTGGCCAGTGGTGGGGGGGATATACAAAAAAATGTACAACGGTAAGCAAGGAACAGGTTGACAAATACCAAAAAACTTCACTTCTTGTCCCTTTGTGTCATTTCTTTCTATGTTCGGGTTTTGACAAGTAAGGAGTAACAGCTGTTAGGTTAAAAATGTAACTGTCATGAATTTTGTTTTTCCTGTTGGCACATGAATTTAGTGATATAAGTAGGTGCTGTTGATGTTAAGCAGGCTCAAAATACACCCTTGGAACTTTCAGAGTGACTAGTAGTGTTTGTTATTTTTAAGTACAGTTTCTAAAATGCTTTGCTTCTAAGTGAAGATTCTGAATTTGCTGTAGCTAAGCCAGATGTTGTCTTGGCATCTGCATATTTTCCACTAGTCTGCAAATGCACAACAGTTCATTGTAGCACATAGTTTATCAAATTAAATTAAGCTGTGATATAACATATCACATACCTTACATTTAGTGTACCAAACTCCCATAAACAGCATTCAGTCAAATGAAAATTATCTAAGGAAGCATGCACATTTGCATTTGTATGTGTGTGAGTGTGTAAGCATGTGTGTGTGTATGTGCAAGTCCCATGAAATGAAGTGTAATACTACAGACATGTTGCTAGACATCACCTAAAATGAAATGGCATAAATCAAGGTAGTGTATAAAACTATGCATATGTCATATGGGATTACCAAGAACATGAGTAGTTATGTTACAGTTAAAAGTTTTTCAGCAGATGATTAAAAGAGTCAAAGAGATTTAAAAAGGCATCCATCTTTTTAAGCAAAAGCAGCATTTCCTAAGGATTTATATGCTTTGCAATAGAAGTAGGTTTCTATTACTTGATCTCACTTCTGCATATGTTATGTCACAGCTCATTACTTATCAGTGAACACCTACTATTCTGTACAGGCAAGATCTGAAAATGTTGTAATTGTATAACATGTCTGTCTACTAAACTCCAGAGCAGCGCAACTGATAGCAGTCATATTTACCTTCCACTCTGTCCTCAGAATATGAGAGTAAAGATAATCCACATATACAATAATATTCCCAGTGGTACTGAAAGAGTTATTAAAATCTGGCATTATCTTGTACAAGAGAGGAGTAAGGTCTCAACAATACTGTAGGCTGTTCAGGTGCAGAATAAAAAAAGAGGCACTGTGAAGGGAAGACAGCATGACGGAGATAATAATATGAAAGACATGTCCAAGGCAGTGGTGGCATGGAAGTCCCCCTCCATGGCACAGTGCAGTGCAGAAGATTGTCCCGCTTCTTTGGCAACTGCATAAATAGGGATCCTATAATGCTGCAGTAGTGTGAAGGCTGGCCTTGTGGTATGAGTGTAGGCAGTGGACTGATACGAATGCCGTTATTTGCATACCCCATTATGTAACAGTAGCTCATGTGAGTAAAACAATAAGCCACTGGAAGTGTGCCACCTACCTCAGTGGTGTGGTATCATGCAGCAATATGCAGCAGGACAGCAGTAGAAGTGTATTATTCTAGGTTAACAGTGCATCAGTAGAAAGAAATAACAAAATTTAAAGAACTGTGAATGCAAGGAGATGTCCTCATCTTGCAGAAGCAGTACTATTTATCAGTTGAAGGGATAATCATTTGTATACTAATACAAGTGCTGAGATGCTATATTAGTTGCAAAGATTTATGTATCTCATTTCTATCTCTGTCTCTGATAAAGGAAAATGTATGTCAGCTCTGTTACTGGAAGAAGTAATACACACAGCTCTATGTTTTTTGAAGCAGTACAAATGAGAATTTCAGTACTGCAGCAGGATTGTGGGTCAGTGAAGAATGCACTAGGAGTGTGCATGAATATACTATTTAATAATCTTCAGTGATAAGGCCAATCAAACTGATGAGGTTCTAATGTAAAAAGTGCTTTCTTGATGATGTTAAATTAGTGCACAGAGCTGAAGCATTTGTAGAACAGTTATGATCAGGGCCAATGTAAATATGCAGACATGTCGTAATGGGCTGCTGTAGATGTGATGCTAGTGTATAATATGCAGACATCTGCTGTAGTTTCATGGTACCAGTAATAAAGAGACGTGTATACATATGCACACACACAAACCAGCATTACCAAGAGCAATGTCAAACTTCAGAACAATGCAGGGATACTACAGAGGTATGCCTAGTGTTTCCTAATGATGCTGCTCCAAATACACAGTTATAGTCAGCATGCAAAGTATGCTTGATATAACTATATATATATATATATATATATATATATATATATATATATATATTCATTGCACAGGACTGCACTAAGAATATTGTACTGGCTCAGAAGCATCTCACATGGTCAGCATTTAATAAATAAATAAAGTGGTTTTCAATAGTCACACATAAGACAGAAAAAGCAATATGCACAGTTCATAATACTATGTAGATATAAAATTAGTAAATATGGTTACAATAATGATAGATAAGCAATAATCAGTGCAACATTACAGGGCTAAGCAATGCGCTGTTACATGAACACAGTGCAAGCAAATGCGTTTATATTCTACATGAGCACAGAGGTGCAAAGAGCTATGTTAATAACATAAGACTGCAGTCAGTACAGGATGCTGTGTTTCAGTTGTTGTGGCAGTACAGATAGTTTGTTCACCACTGTCATCTGTCACTACACAAACAAACAAAATAAGAGAGGCTGTCAGATACATCACAGCAGCCTGAGAAAGCAGCAGAGCTGTTTAGCAGCAATTCCGCAACATGATAAAATAATGAGGACATTATGACAGTGTGGAAAGCAAGTGGGTGCTATGAAAAACTGACAGCACAAAAGGTGGAGATAACATTTGTATAGTTTCCTTGCACTGTAAATCCTTAGAAAATGTTTCAATTATATTACAGTCAGATGTTTTCAAATGTCTGATTGTAAGTCATTATTATTGCCTTTGGTTCAATTAATGAATAAAAAGTCCTCAGACAAGCCCACCCAAATGGTTAACAAAACTGAAACTTATTCAGTGTACATATTATACACTTTAGTGTTACAAAGTGTGTAAAGTTCATACAAATGAATACAGAAATATTTCTTAATAAAGAATAACATATAACAGGAATGTGAGCTGATAAGAGTGATAATCATATAGCTCTAAGGAAGACTGGGTAAACCGAGGATGGAGTAAGACATCTAGAGTATTAAAACGTAAGGAACATAGTAAATGATTTGCAGTAGAGTAGCTGACATGTTATCCTAGATCCTTGAAGCATTTACATTGAACACTTATCTTGAGATGATACGAGAGATTTTCAGAAGACTGGATGGGTAGAGATGTATAATGTTAGAGGATATTGAATTTCATACAGCAGGGCCCAGTTTATAAACTTTGTTTCAGAAAATGACAAAGTGATTTTTTTTTTGTTTTGTTTTTTTCTTGGTGGGGGGGCTCAAACAAATTAATAAGTCTTGTTTCTGTGATTATAAAGGACAGTTATATAAGGATATATCCTGCTGGCTGTTGGGGAGGGGGTGGCTGTGCCCAAGGTCAAAGGAAAGGAGCGTGCAAAGGAGTGTACCATAAAAAGAAATGTGGCTTACACAGTTATGGGTAGTATATTAATACAATTAAAGTGCACCATCACAGTTTTGTGCTTACAGTAAGCACTAAGGCATGTAGTGCCTCCAATGCTGTGCTGCATTTTTCTCCTAGTCATTACAATTATTTGTGACCGCATTGTAAATAAAACAGCTTTGTAAAACACTGTGCTTCCCTATGATGATATCACCGAAAGTTCAGTGATCTTTATTTAGCCTTGGTGATGTCAGTGTACATGTAGAGTGGGGATGACTTTGTAGACTTTAATGGATGCACAGCACATACACAGGGCCCCATCCATTAAAGTGTATGGATGTGCCCCATGCTATCTGTATGGTGGCCTCACAGAGGGAAACAGCAGAATTATTTGGGTGGTTCCTTAATATAAAAGTGTATGAAGCTTTTTATTAAGAAGCTGCCCACATACTATTAGTATAATGGGAAAGAAAATGCATTGCACCACTTAAATGACAAAGTGCCCCAGTGAGTGTGTGTGTGTGTGTGTGTGTGTGTGTGTGTGTGTGTGTGTGTGTGTGTGTGTGTGTGTGTGTGTGTGTGTGTATGTGTGTGTGTCCTTATTTATAAATAACTATTTATATCTATAGCTATATCTATGTATCTATTGATAGATATAGCTATAGATATAAATATATCTATATATAGATATAGATAGATAAATATACATTGCAATATGAAACACTTTAGTCTAGAGTGCAATGGTGTGTTCTTTTATCAGACAGATTAATGAAGTGATGAGAGTTGATTTTTCTGAAGGAGTACATTACAATGAGAATTGTATACGGCCATTTTGTAGGAATGCACATTCAAGTCTGGAGATCAGCATGTTTAAAGTGGTAGATCAATTTGATTATTGAGTAAGAATATTGGTTAGCATGTATGTGCTTTACATTTGGTTAGGAGTTTTATTGACAATAATGTTAGTGTAGATGTTGAAAGAGATGTTTAGATTTAGTACAGTTCAGAAATCTCTCTAAGAATTTACTGGTGTGACTGGGTTAATGGGAGGATGAATAATATTTGGTGGGTGCATAAAAAATCTCTGGCTAACATTACATACCACTGTATTAGTTTTATTAAAGCTGATCGTTAGTCTGAGGGTAGAAAACCATGTGCAAATGTTTAGGAAATCTAAGATTCTAAATCATGCAGGGATTTGATTGCATTGTAATAATAGATGATAAGCACATGGGACAGTGTTAATACAGGGGAACTCTGCAGGCAGGTGATTGATGAATAAGGCTAATAAGGAAGAGAAGAACTGGGCTTTGTATAAGGTCATGTGGTACACCAGGGATAATAAGGTTACTATCTGAGAGGTTTTTTTTTTTTTTTTGTAGATGATGTGTAAACCATTTTAGTGTGATTGACAAGAAACCAAGAGTATAGCTGAAAAAAAAACACACTGCTGTTAAATGGCTATGAAACCTTATTAACTCAACATGGTCACTTTTGTTTAAGGGTGGACTTCATCAGGTTATAAACGTAATGAAAGAACAATAATTAAATGCTATTTAATTACAATTGCATGGCACTCGGCAGCCAATAACTGCTTAATGAAATAGTACATAATAAAAGGTTTCTATTTAAAAGGCATTTTAAAAACTTTTAAAAAGTGAAAACAAAATGCTAGGAATACGATACTATTTATTTTACAAATGTTGACAAAGGGGTAGCTCTTGTTGTTTTAGATGACATGCAATATGAAGAAAAATGTTAAAATTATTATCTAATGGTGCTGATGATTATGAAGTTGTGGAATGAGGAATGCGCTGTGATCCCAAAGATTTGTTTATAGTCATATCAATAAGTGGCTTTTGGAAGGATTAAGCAGTCCTGATTTAGCTAGATAGCTAAGAAATGAAAATCCAAAAACTGCTTTTATTTTTGGGTTATGAAAGACGCATAATCTTTAGAGAGCCCTTCTTTGAGAAAGATGCTGACTAGTGGAGGAAAGGTTATGGTACCATTAGCAATATATGTGTAGAATATGAGATAAAGGGAGTTGTATAAAAAGGCCCTCTTTTATTAAAGATCCTGCTGATTTAATATCTAAGGTCAAAGATTTTCTGTTAGAAGATGTTTGTTTTAGCCACCATTAAGATGAAATCTTTATATTACATGAAACTCAATGACTTAAGTTTGGAATACACGCGTGTTATACTGTGAGAGATAGGTAAATTTTCTGAAGTTAAGGTGAGATTAATAACGGAAATGCTGGATGTGGTTATTACAGTACAACTTTATTTAATTTAAATGTTGTTATCTTAGAGAGAAAAGAGGAGTGGCGATGGTCTTCACTTATGTTAAATTATTTTTGGTGTGCTGGGATGTAGAAACATGTTTGCCACAATGGCAGTTAGCCTCCCAAAGGTTCTCATCTGGGCACAATGTGGCTCAGAGCTTATTATAAATTGGCAATATGAAAACCTGAGGCTCAAGCCACAGCTAATTACTAATCCTGTTGTACACAGAACAGAACCTGCATGAGAGACAGAAAGACACAGTAGCGGCTGTGGAGTCAGATTAGAAGAAGAGTTGAACTTAGGTGGTGTACGCACCTCATTGTGTGCACATATGCTAGCAAAAATAAGTGTGAGAAAAATGGCTAGCAACATGAAGGAGCCCAGGGAACTGCTAAAATCTATTTTTGACCAGATTCAGGGGCAGAAATGGGAATATAAGATGAAGGAAAAAGACAGCAACAATCAGGGGAAAACACACAAGTAGAGCAGATAAAGTAAGAATAGAAGAGGGAGAGAGAGGAAGTAAGAAGCTGAAGGTAGGTATTGGGGCAAATGCAAAAACACGCAATAGAGACAAAATATTGATAGAGGAGGTGTTGACACACTGAAGGAATGGGAGGACAGTGGAGTTAGAGACATACAAACACAAGTGAAACACTAATATTAGCTGTCAGCTGGGACTCAAACCCAAGATCTCCAGTATATTGTGTTGGTGTAACTGACACTGGACTAACAAGATCCTCAGGACAGATAGGTGGCGAGTCTTCCATTATGAGATGTATTCTTTCAGCTAGGAAACCTCCAGCATGGTGCTCAAGGACAAATTACAAACACACGCATAGAAATAGAGTCCAAGCCCTCTGCTTAGGCCTGTTAGAATCATAGAAGTGAAAAGATAATATTATCTCTCATTTCAGACTCAAACCCAAGATTTAAACACACAGTACTGATGTCTACCACTGGAACACCAACAGCATGTGGACAAATATGTGTACTACCCTTTCACTTCTATGATTTTTACAATGCCTAAGCACAAGGCTTTCTCTGTATTTGTGTGCATGTGTGTTTGCAGTTTGACCAGAAATCATACAAAGGGAAGACACTGGCGACAGAGAGAATTTGACAACAAATAGAAGAGGACAAGAACACAAAAGGCAGGGCTATACCAGGATGAGGGATAGGGCTGGTATTGTCTTTTATACCACTCTGCTCCTGTGATCCCCAGGGAAAGGTCAGACAGCACCCTGTCCACCCTTTCTAATGGGTCCTGCCTGGAGTGTTGATGACAGGGCTGGGCAGGGATGCACCTCTACTAGTTGCAAGAGGAGCCTTTCCAGATGGCTGATGTGAGCATTCAGATGCTCAGTCCACCAACTTCATTGTCACATCTGCCATCTCCTTTTGAATGCCATGTACTACCCAGAGCAGAGCTACAGGCAGGAGCAGTGGTGCTCCCAGCTGTTGAAAAACCAAGGGCAGCAAGGATTCAAAGATGGCTGCCATTCTGTAAACACTACTGATCTGCATCTCTGCATATAACCTGTGGAAATCTAAACCCTGAGGTGGTATCAAGAACTTTTAAACAATAAATCTTGGTAAAAATAACTTCAGCTGCATCCATCTAGTATCCAGGAAGTGAACAAACTAAGAGAAAATATACTATCTAAGAGGATTATTACAGAGTATCTGTCTCTGAAGAGATTCTCAAACAAAGGAACTGTCTATTCAGAAGACTCTGAGTTTTACTGCTGACATAAATGTCGAGGGAAGACAAAAATATGGACACAACTACCACAAAAACGAAACTCTCAGAACTGCAATCACCGGAAAAAGATGTCACTTCGAAAAGACAAAAAATTATCAAACAACAGGAACAATCAAAAGCAGGGACTAAAACTAAGCCTGATCCAATGCTGAACATGGAGGATATCAGAGCTGCTCTGTTACCCATTCAAGAAGCTCTAAAAGAATTAACTGTACAAGTACAAACTTTTGGAATATCCTGTACTCAAATCCTTGAGAGAATGGATAAAAGTGAAGCCGGATAGCAGACAATGAAGATAAACTAAATCTGTTAGCAAAAATCAGATGCACATGAGCTTGAGATTCGAACTATGCAAGCCAAAATAACTGATTTAGAGGCAAGATCTAGAAGGAACAATGTAATTGTCAGAGGAATACCGGAGTCTGTACAATATAATGACTTAATTACATCCATTCTACAAATATTTACAAGTATTCTTACAGATCCTGATTTGTCAAAACAAATAATCATAGAAAGAGCCCACAGAGCTCTAAGGGAATCACAGGCTTCTAACAGTCCAAGACCTGTATATGTTAAAATTTTGAATTATCAGGATGTTAGCAAGATTCTCTCAACTATTAAAAAAAATGGAGGGTATGTTATGTGGAACAATAATAGAATTTCTGTGACTCAGGACTTACCTCTCCAGATCAGGCAAGCTAGACAAATGCTATCCCCTTATTGTAAACTTCTTATTGAAAAGCATATAAAGTTTCAGATGAAGTATCCTAATACTTTAATATTCACAGTCGAAGGGTCCAAATATTCGGTTTCGTCAAAAAATGAAGCAAAAGCTACCTTTTTTGAGGCTTTTTAAGGTTTTGCCTGCTTCTGAGACTTGATCTGGCTCTCCGTAGCGACTGGCATGGTATCCGAAGCTGGATTTAGCTGCTACTGTGGATCGTGGTCTTGGTAATCCTTTGTTTGCTTCTTGTTCTGTGTTGGGCCCCTTTCTGTTGAGATAAGAGTTCGTTTTTTAAATCCTAGACTTTCGAGACTGTTTTCCGAAGTTTTATTGTCTTTACGAAGTCTGCTCTTCTGCGTAGTGACAGGAAATGATTCTGTAGCTTCTAAGGAGGCTTTATTCACTGTGGCACTTCCGGGAGTGCGTCGCTGACAAGGTTCCCCCTTCGCGATCGTTTAGACTGTTTCTCAGGCTTGGGAAGCCAAAGAGGATTATGCTGGACTGATTTAAAGTAAATGCAACATCGAAGAAAGCTGTAAAATAGTACTTTAAGCACATATGTTCAAGATGCTGCATGTTTATTTCTCCTAATGGTCAAAACTTCTTAATGTTAAAGTATAATAATGCTGAACAAGGAATGGTTAGACAGGTAAGCATTTAGGGCAGGATTCTCCTTTAACATTATTAAATGTCTGTATGTTTGGGCATAACACTGAGAAATGCTGATGTTATTAGCTTAAACATGTGAAAATGTATAACTAAACATCAGGGTTGTTTGGATGCTTATAGGACTATATGTTTACAATAATACAGGTTTTTAAATGTAAATAATCTTGTCTAAAAACTGAACTCTCATTTTATTGTATAAGCAAGGGGTTTTTAATATAGGTAATTTGAATTGTTCACTTGAAGTTTAGTTAGAAATAAGGAAAGTTAACTATTTTTACACAATAGATGTATATGTAATGTTTTGATTTGATGTTTTTAGACAGTAATAACTTTTTATTAGGATGAGACAATTAATACTTATATGATGTTTCTAGTTAGATAATTAATGATTTACTCACAAGTAACTGATACAAGAGATGTGGATTAATAGTGGTGTTTAATAGGAATGTTTAGATTAGGCTTTGTAGAATTAGAGTTAGGTGTTATAGGTTTTGATTATACTATATGTCTTATTTATTGTTACCTGAAGTATATATCAAGGACTATGTTAGTAGTTAATACAATTGTTTACTCTATGCAAAACCTATACATGTCCTGGTCCAAGGGTAGAGTGGGTAGGCACTGGTATGGGACGGGATATCAAGAATGCTTCCAAATCATATATATTGTCAAAAAGTCTCTGAGTACACTTGATCTTTTCTTTTTAAAGGTTTCAAAAAATGAATAACAGAGTAAAATGTGGGAAATAGACTCATGGAATATAAAAGGGCTCCAGAGCTTAAAGAAGAGGAAACTATTTCTTCATTTACTTTTGCAGTCTGGGGCATGTTTTACACTACTTCAAGAAACACATTTAACTAATGATCAATGGGCAGAGATCAAGAAAAGGAAATGGATTAGAGAGGTCATAGCTTCAGAAGGTAAGACCAATAGTGCAGGGGTAGCCATAGTTATTAAAAATCAATATCAAGGTAAGATTCTGGACTCTAAAATAGATAAGGAAGGAAGATGGTGCTTTGTTACTCTCTCTTCTAAGATACATGATAAACCTATTTTACTTTGTAATGTATATGTACCATGTAGTAATCAACAGTGTTTTATAGCATCATTATATCCGTTGTTAAACCAATATAACAATTATTATATAATAATAGGAGGAGATTGGAACTCTTATCAAAATCCAAAATTGGATAGGTCTTGTTCACAAAGGACATTTAATAGGCAAGCGGTGGTTGCATTAAATGATTTGAAAGAAGATTTCCAACTATATGACCCTTTTAAATATACGAATAATCCTTCCAATACAAACAATTTTACTTTTTATTCACCGTGTCACAAAATGTGGTCGAGAATAGATTTTTTTCTGATTTCACAAACAATGATTAATTTTGAACCATCAGTTCTCATACATGCGTTATTTGTCGGATCATTCAAAAATTTCATTACACTTTTCTAAAGATTCTATGCATAATTTGTCTCACAGGGGCTATAATTGGTCTTTAAACCCAAATCTATTAAATAAGGAAGAAATAATACAGGAAATTATAGATGTTCTTAATAGTTTATTAGTTAAGTTGGAGAATTCTCAACATTCTCCTGATATAGAATGGGCAACAGTTAAGACGCAAATAAGAGGGATCTTCTTGCAAAAAGCTTCATATTATAAAAAAATGTATATTAGAGAGATACAAGATTTGGAAGTTAAAATAAATTCACTTGATCAAAAGCTGATTCTGAATTACAACACTCAAACAGAGGAGGAATTATTCAAATGCCAAAAAGATCTTTTCTTAATTCAAAATAATAGGTTGACGTTTTATGAGCATAAAATGTTAGCGAGGTATGCTAATCATATTCAAACACCATCAAGGGCATTAGCTAGAATTATTAATCAATCAAAATCAGCATCTGTAATTTCGGAAATACAGCTTGATAATACAATATATTCTAAAACCGCAGATATTATTAATGTTTTTGAAAGAATATACTCGGATATTTATGCGGATCAAAAGGATCTATCTTTAAATGGATCTACTGAGGAATTTTTCCAGAAAATTAGTTTCCCAAAAATAGATGATATTTCCCAAGAAGACCTAATTAAACCTATATCGAGGGAAGAAATAACTGATAGAATCAAAAATTTCAAGTCATATAAGGCACCGGGGCCTGATGGCCTGACTGCTGAATTTTATAAAACTTTTTGTGATATTCTGGGTAAAATACTATTGATTGTATTTAATTATATAATTAATAATAAAATTAATGATCTCCATTTTAACGCATCAAAAACTATCCTTATACCTAAAATGAATACTGATACTCAGAATCCGGATAATTATAGACCAATCTCACTTTTAAATGTTGATATGAAAATTTTGACTTCTATCTTGGCTAATAGATTGAAAAGAATTATGAATCAAATAATTTCTAGCGAACAAGCTAGTTTTGTAACTGCCAGACAAACAAGTGATAATACATTAACACTACATTCATTAATTTCCTATGCTAAGCAAAAGAATTTAAATATTTATGCACTCATAATTGATGCGCAAAAGGCTTTTGATAGGGTTGATGTAGGATTCTTGTTTGACACTTTACCACAGTTCAACATACCCAAGGAATTTATATCATGGTTACAAATTTTATATACTAATCCTTACACTACTTTGTATATTAACAAAAGTTTCTCTAAAAGAATACAACTTAAAAATGGAACACGACAGGGCTGTCCCTTGTCTCCCTTGTTGTTCAATATATATTTAGAACCTTTATTTTTATATATTAAACAGAATGTATATCATAATGCACCCATATTATATGGAACAAAAATATCCATGGCGTTTGCTGATGACCTTAATATTTACTGCACAACACCAATATCAGATACTGAAAAATTACTGAAAGCGGTGGAGAACTTTGCGGTAATATCTAATTACAAAATTAACCTCAAAAACAAGCATATTTCCCTTAAGGACTCCGAAACCCTTTTCACTTCTTTCATTGGTGGGACAGGTTAAATCTGAAGAGAAAATTAAATACTTGGGTATTACCTTTTCTACAGATGATAAGGAGTTTTATAACACTAACATTAAATTAGTCTGGGATCACATAATATTAGATTTTAAAAGATGGAAAAATCTAAAGTTACCGGTATTAGCAAAAGTTGCAATTATTAAAATGAATGTTTTACCCAGATTATTATATATATTTAGATCTGCTCAAGTATTCATTTCCAAAGGGTTTTTTAAACAAATCCATAGGGAATCCGCTAAGTTTATTTGGGATCCAAAAAGACCAGAATATCATATGACAAATTGATGACCCCAAAAATAAAGGGGACTAGACCTACCAAATTTGAAATGTACTATTTAATAATAAATTGAACAGAATCTAAAGAATTGCTAACTATGATATATCTTCCAATAAATGGTCACCAATGTGGGTAACTGTGAACTATAAATATATCTCAATTTGAATATTAACCCCAAAGCAGTACCTTTTTTAAAAAAGGAAATGATTAAATCGTATGATATAACGGATCACATTAAATTATATATAATGTCAGTACAGAATTTATTTGGATCTCTAAATCTTATCCAGCATATGATGGTTTTCCAACCTTTTCATAGAAATCCTAACTTGAAAATTAATAATAAACTAATAAATCTTAAAACTTTTCCTCTTATGATGAATCTTACCTTACTTGATATATATCCTTACTTAAAAGAATCCATTAATACAATAAGACAAGAAATGAATCTGCCCAAATCATATTTAACTATTTTGAGACAGATTAAGGAACTAGCTATAAGTTATTTTGATGACTTTAAAATTAAAGATGAGGAAATAACAAAATGTTTTAACTTATGGCAATCTCTTCAACAAGATGTCAAATATATAACAGCCACTAATAAATTAATAAAGGATTTTAAATTCCAGAATACAGTACTTATTTCAAAATATTGGAGGGAGAAATTACCACTTACAGAGGACAAGCAGTTCATGAAGGCAATTAATCTAACAACGAAATCAATATCTTTCCAAAAATTAATGTATACTCAACTTATGATTTTTGGAAATGCCTATTATACACGCCTCAGATTGCACAAGTTTAATTCTAAAAACTCTCCAATCTGTCCATATTGTACAGATCAAACAGCAGATCTTCTTCATATGTTCTGGAGCTGTAAATGTATCTATAAACTCTGGAATTCGTTAAAACTGCAACTCCAAAAGATGGGATATCAAAGTTCAACACTTTCATGGGAATTCATGATATTACATATCCCTCCAAAACAACTTCCTAGATCCCAAGTCACTATATTTATTAATATTTTCTTACTAATGAAACTTTATATAGCCACAAACTGGTTAAATCCATCTCAAACCTCATGGAACAATTTTAGGACTTTAGCAATAAGACATATATTAGCTCACAAACTACTTTTGAAGGATCATAATAAAAATATTAATAACCCAAAGATATGGGAACAAATTTTTAATATCATACTGGCATAATATATGGAGATCGAGTGTATTGTGAGACATATATACTCATTACGGGAAAAGATGTTAATAAGTAAAGATTGAGATAACTGACTTATGTAAAATTCTTTTGTTATATGTTTCTGTATAACTTGATGTTATATTTGGAGGCATTCATGTAAATATTGTATATATGTTTTTGGGATTGAATTAGATAGGATAGTTAGAAAGTATTAATAATTTTTTGTTTTGTTTAAGTTTGTATGGAAAATACTAAAACAATAAAGATTTATTATTGAAAAAAAAAAGAAAAACCAAGGGCAGGAAGCCACCACAAAAGCAGCCCTGGATGATGACTGGAAAGATGCAGGTGTTGGCTGGTGCTCCATGGGATGGTGGAACCAGGTCTAGCCACTAGCACTTTTGTGGCAGCTGCTGTACATAGTTGTAAAACAGAGAAATAACACTACAAACATAACAAAATAAGTCAAAAAGGATAGTGAGAAAGGAAGAGAGGGGGAAAGAGTGAAACTGTTATAAAGTCAATAACTGTGAAAGAAACATTTTTGAGTAATGACATCATAGAAATTGCAAGTATAGCTGAAAAGACTAATAAACTGACTGACAGCACAGCTGTCTCACACATAAAGGGTACTGTGCTATGCTGGGTTCACTATGTAATTTCGAATCCCAACGTTCAGATGTTCGAGATTTTGAAATCTCGAAATGCAAAAAAAAAAAACAAAACTGAAACAAAAGAAGTTAGACATCATGTTGCTGCAGGGGGGGCTATACCTGCTACTTAAATATACTAATTCCGAGATCGCACTACAGTGAAGAGAGTGAAATTGTTATAAAGTCAATAACTGTGAAAGAAACATTTTTGAGTAATGACATCATAGAAATTGCAAGTACAGCTGAAAAGACTAATAAACTGACGGACAGCACAGCTGTCTCACACAATAAAGGGTACTGTGCTGTGCTGGGTCCACTATGTAATTTCAAAAAGTCAAAATCTCGAACATCAGAATCCCGACGTTCAGATGTTCGAGATTTTGAAATCTCAAAATGCAAAAAACAACAAAACTGAAACAAAAAAAGTTAGGCATCATGTTGCTGAAGGGGGGCAAGCCCCCCTGTGCCCCCACACCCCCTGCTACTTAAATATACTAACTCTGAGATTGCACTACAGTGAAGAGAACGGTAAAGTTACCGTTCCGCACTGTTGGGTGATCTCAATTGTTTAATTTTGAGTTTTCAAAATTTCGAACATCCGGATGTCAGGATTCTGATGTTTGGGATTTTGAGATTTCGAAATTAAGAAGTGGACCCACTATGCTGTACTGTCTAACAAGGTAGTCACAGGAAAGGCAGACCTTCTGATGGTGTATTACCTTAGATGTTCCTATTACATTCAAGTGTGGTAGTGCTTCTCTACCTACAAATCACTGGGATTTCATTCTGAGTCACTAAGGCTACTTGCCTTTATGTATGTGTTTTTTACTGTAACACTTGCATCTGTACAGGCCTACAAATTAAATGGTCAAACACTACCTGAAAAACTGTTCAGTCATGCTTAGAAAAGAATATAAACCTTACCACAGTATGGTTGATTGATATGCATGCAGCTGGCAGAGAAATAATGCAATAATGAAAAAAAGTTTCTAAAGCAAGAGCATTTAAATCCAATTTCAATAAAAAAATTAATTTAAATAAGGAAAATAAATACATGCATCAGTATCCTGTGGAAGCCTTTCCATTTTCTACCTGCCTAGAGATGACACTCTTCTATAGCCTCCTGAATTGTATGAAAAATGCAATCATTTATAGCATGCCTTCAAGCTACTAAGAATTAATCATAAAACCAAATTATCTGTACAGTCTTGGCAGGGATACTTACAATACATCTCATGTCCTCTTACTCTTTCTACTTCTTCCCATTGACTCAGAAGGTCAGGATATGCCTCCGCAGGTCACAGCAGTAGTGTCTAAAGTGCTCCACAGAGTGAAATATGCCAGTAGTATCAGTAACAGCCCCAACAAGACAGTGCCAGATATTCATTTTATATTGGGATCCCCCTGGGAGACCCAAGTAGGTGGTCTGGATTGACCTCATGCAGTAAATAAAGGAAGATCTTTGAATCCTTACAGCACCACAGGGGTCACTCTACCAGATTCACTGCCATTAGAAACAATGGCCATGCTCTGTGAGCATCAAGGCTGCAAACAATAACATCTTCACAAGGTAAGGACTATCCTTTTCCATTCTATCTCTGTATGCTGTGCTTATCATTTCTTCATTAGGAGCCAATTAATGGTGATGGGTATTACTTATTACTCCACAAAATAATGGCCGTCATCTTATAGTCATGTCTGTTTTCTGTTTTGCAATTATGTTGACCAAGCATAGGGCATCCTAATAGTGCACCCACTGGTGCATGAGGAATAGATAGCTCATAAAATACTGATGTATCAGGGTGGCATAAAGCTGTGAGAAATAGCATTACATTTATGCACTTCCCGTATAAGACTTAACTTTGAGATCAGAACTGCTTTCATCTTCGGCACAGAGAATGCAGAATCCAGATTCTCTACCAAGTCAGTGGACATGGCCGCTTTTTCTGTGGCACCAACTCCAGAAACATAGATTGACACTGTAGAGCAGGTTGTAGCTGACAGATCTAGCTAAGAAGATATGTCTTCCCCCTGTGCTGCAGGCCTAAACATGTACCACAAACCTCACTGTGCATGAGGAGGGCAGGGTGGTCAGTGTGCTGGTGGATGTACGTGCCATGGCTACTCTTCCCCCTCTTTATCTACAACTCAAAGAATGTGCAGGGGCATCATAGATAGGTAGGCCAGCAACACCTCAGTCTCAGCAGAGATTGTGCATGTTTTACAGGGTACACGTGATAATCTGAGTGATTGCTTGTTTCATATGTGTGATATGCTATACATGTTCCAGCACTAGCTGGCACAACTGAGGCCTCCATTGGTCATAGGGCAGGGCATGTACTGGGTACATGTCATACAGCCACTCCACATCTGTCTCAAGTGTTGATTACCATTGTCATTGTAAGAAGCCTAGGTCATAGGTTCATAGGTGTTTACTGGGCTAATGATCACAAGGGACTTTTTAAGCCTAGCCATGCATCCCAAATCCCTGACAAGTTCTGGTGTCCTTGATAACTGTAGTCAGGGCCTTAGGAGATGAACCATTTACAGGCTGCCTGTGTCCATTAGAGACATAAGTGTCAAAACCAGGGATGAATTTCCTGTTCCTCATCCCGTTGTCCAAGTTATACTTGAATTGGGTTAAGGAGGAACTCTGCTTCATATGGCTGGGGAACCTGTACCAGATAAGGGGTAGTCTCTGGGATACATACCTGTCTCTCCAGCAGATCCTATTTACATCACAGACAAGGCTTACATCTCTAGAAAGGGTAATTCTGGTGCTGTTTGTTTTGTGGATATGCAGAAGGTCCATCAGAGTGGGGTCTGACAATGCCTGGTAAACCAGGTATAGATCTCCATTCAACTGCCTGTAGGAGACATAATACAGGTATAGGCCTTGAGGTGGTCTGCAAAGGACATGTTACTTATGCCCTGTATTCTTTTGGTGAGGAACCTTTGTGGGTGTTCTGATTGTTGGATATGCCTGGTTAGGTACATTCCAAAGGGGGCATTCTGCTCAATGATAGTTCTAATAAATACTGAATACAGTGTAAAAATGACTTTCTTGGACCTAGACGCCATATCTTTGTTTATAAGTTGCACAACATAGAATGATTTCCTCAGTACTGTAGACATGTGATGGTCAACAGCTAAATTACTTTGTATGTATGTCCCCAAGTCCCTGAGTACTTGTTCAACTCTTCAGGGTGTGTTATCAATATGATAGTTACCAGGAGTGGATGACTTCCAGAAGGATACTATTATGCATTTCTTGGTATTTAGTTTTAGTCCATGGCTCTGACACCAGTTATTTGTTTGTGTTAGCCCTTCCAGGAAAACATTTGTATCAGTGGAGGATTCAACGACAGCTCCTAATTTGTAATCATCTACAAATTTAGTTAACCAGAGGCTATCAACCTTGACTTCAGGGAAGTAAATGCCAAAAAGGAGTGGTCCCAGGACCAATTCCTGAGGGACTCCGCTTGTAACTGGCCTGTTTGTAGAGGTGGACTCCCCAGTTCTAACTTCCTAGGTCCTGTCTGTGAGCCAGCTGGCTATCCACCAGCTGACATAGGGTTTGTACCTAACCTCTTGAGTTTGTGTGTCAGATGCCTTGGCAAGGTCAAGGTAGGAAGTGTGAACCATTTTGCCTTCATCCATTGCTTTGCTGACCTTCTCAAAGAAGTCCACCAGGTTGAGTAGGCATGACCTGCCCTTTATGAAACCAAATTGAGTTGGGAGATGTTGGCATAATGGTTAAGGTGTTTACATTACAGACACAAGGTACAGGGTTTGATTCTCACCTTTAAGGGAAATTGGCTAGGGTTAAAATGACCCACAAAGGCAGTTAGCCTAGTACTTTTCTATGAACCTATGGTGGTTTCCTATGTCATTACTGATCATTTCCATGATAATTCTTTCCATGGTTTTGCAAATGAGACTAGTGAGACTTATGGGTCTGTAGTTCCCAGGGTCTATAGATGGCCTACCTTTTGTGCAGTGGGATGACTGTTGTTCTTCTTCATTCCTGAGGAGAATGCAGTTACATATCAATTCCAGAGAGCCTGATAGGTCATATTTCATGCTATTTCGAAGGCATCCTGGGATATTGTCTGGGCCCACTGATGCAGTGTTCTTGGCCTTAGACAGAGCATTAATGATCTGTTCCCTAGTGATAGCAAGGGGAGTTATATTTAATGGTATTTCCTGAGGGAAGGTTGAGAGGAAGAGAGGGTAAAGCTGGAGATTAATTTATTGGCCACTTGTTGTTGTTGTTTGTCTTTCAGTTTTCCCGGTTAGGGTTCGCCACAGCGGAACTCCAGTCCGCTAATGATTGGCAGTAGATTTTCACGAATGCCGAGGTGCCAGCTTGACATTCAACCAAGGCATGCCCATTTACGCATGTCTTTCGAACGCCCACCCAACCGCGGGGAGGACATGCAGACTCCACCACAGAAGGCACTCCCCGCACTCCAGCCGAGAATCGAACAGGAGAACCTCTTGCAGTGAGGCAACATATTGGCCAGTAAGTTTGCCATATCTCCTGCCTCAGTATAGGTGGCTCCATTAACAATGAGCTCTGCACACAATTGTGTATTGCTTTTCGGGTTGCGGACATAGCTAAAGAATGCCTTGTCGTTGTTCTTGGCCTGGGAGGCCAAATTTACCTCAAATGTGGCTTTGGTAGACTTTATTTGTTCTCTGAGTTGTTTGATAAGTTTGATGAGAGTGCTTTTATCCTGCTGGGTGCTGCACCTCCTAATTTTTACCACAACTGCTCCTGAACATAGAAAAAAAACAAAGCTTTCAGCTGGTCAGATGCTGTACTCCTTTACTATTGCAAAACTATGCAATGCCCTCCCACCATCAATCAGGACTACCACCAATGTAGCAGTGTTTAAGAAATCCCTGAGAGAGCATCTCTCCCTCTCCTCTCTATGGCAGTGCACATGTGGCAAAACTGTACTTCCCAAAACCTGACTCCCTCTTCTAATACCACCCTACAGCTTTATTAATTACTACTCTGTTATTACTCTTTTTATCTCAAATCACTTACTTTAATACAGTGCTGGTACTATCTGCTATATTTGCTCACCTATATTTAAGCCTAAAACTTCATAAGTGTTAATTATTCAGACTATGTTGCTCGAACCTAAGCTACTCACATGAGTAACTTAATTATCCTAACTTATTATAGCCTAACCTGTAATATTCTAATTGTGTAAACCACATTATCCTTGATATTGTAATCTAATATTGTACTCAGATTTTTACATTGCTCATTCAATTGTCATTCATATCCTATGGTACTCAACTGTGACTCTTGCATTGTATGTACTGATCATGTTGATTTATTGTATTGTATGTATTGTGTGTATTTCATTGTGGAGCTTTTCTCCCCAGGCCTCCACTGAAAATGTATTTATTTATTCCAGTTTGATGACCAGGGAGGTCCACTGGGCACGGGGATCCCATTTTCGGTGGAGGCCCGGGGAGAAAAGCTCCAATACATAGTTTAGTTACATGAATAATTATAAAGAAGCTTTGCATTACAAACAACAGATAGCATTCAGCAAAGAAAACAAACAATTACAATTTTGTTTAGGTGAGAAAGACAGGCATATAGCATAATGGCTAGATTTTACAGTTTAGTTTAGTTAAATATACAATCTACATTTGTGAATGAGTTAGCTAGGTGAGAGGTTAGCCAGGAGTATAAGCTTTCTTTGTGGAATTTCTGTGTTCGTTCCCTTTCTGCAGGGCTGTTCTCCAGGTATGCCAAGTTTCTGCTACCTCCCAAAAACATTATAGTTAATTGAGTATTCAAAACTGCCCATATATATATATATATATATATATATATATATATATATATATATGTGTGTGTGTGTGTAGTACTATTTTTGTCACTTATTTTTGGATTGTTACTTATAATATTTGTGGTTTTCTGCCAAATCAGTGAGGATTAAAGTCACTAAATAATACTAAGTAATGACAGACATTTGAGTTTCAGACTTCATATCCTTCAGGAAATATATAATGTTGCAAAATCTGTCATTCTAGCAACTTTATAAGGTTATAGGAGCAATATTTAAAATCTGTCCCTATTTTTGGGCTCCAGATTTCTTGCTGTGAAAGGTTGAAATGTATGGTCCAAAGAAGGTCAGTTCACTTACTCTGTTAACAAATTAAAAACTGAGAATCACTGAACATCAAGTCTGCATTTACAATAGGATCTGGAGCATTTACATGGCAACTGAGCTGTGGAAAAAAAATGCTTTATTTGGGTTTGGAAAATGCTACTGTCTTCTTTGTGAATGGGTACTTACAAATGCCAATTAAGCATACATGTATAGCACGAATCACAGTATCAACATGAGTATAGCAGTATGTTCTTAAGTTTGCAGTAGTACTTCTTTAGTTATATCATTGGAAAACCATTGAAGTCAGTTAGTTCCCCATTTTCTATTGCTAATTCAGTAATAACAGGATTCTTTGTTTGAAGCATTATACCCTGAGACTCCGTAACATATATATATATATATATATATATATATATATATATTTTTTTTTTTTTTTTTTATCAGCATCCAGCAGCTATGGATTAAATAATGTAAACCACACTGACAGCCTGGAAAAATATCTCAGTTTCAATTCACATGTGCCCAGCTTTTTTTCTTTCATTCCCATCTTTTTATCTTTCCCTGTCTGTGCACTGTGGTTTATCCTGTTACTCTACTTCAGTTCCAACAATTACAGGCTGTAGCTCTCACAGGTTCCACTCCATACCAAAGATGCACTAAAAAGAGGTGCCAAATCTAAGCAGATGATATAGAGTAACAGTGATCTGGTTATATGTGCATTAAACTCAGCATGGCACTCCTTTTTGTGCCAGCTGCTGTGTTGCATGCCCTTAGCTACAGTACAGCTTAGGAATCACTTCTATAAATATGACTCTGTAGTTGTTAATTAGGTCCTACAAAGTTTCATTAAGACCATTGTAGCTCAGTTCTTAGCTCAGTCAAGTAGACTGTGGCAGTGCATACTGGCATCAAGAGGTAAAAAGTCACTGTTCCAGTACATCTATGTATTTGTTATGATGAAGTCTAGACAGACTGTCTCCATCTGGTTCATATATACCACTACATTTACCTCAGAAAGAAAGCAATCAGACTAATTCAGCATTTTTATGATATTCCACTGTAGTTGCAGAATAGTCTGTTTTATTACTTTAATTCACAATTAGCTCTTTCTTACCAATGAGTTAAAGTTTTCACCGTTATCATAGTCAGAATAATTCTTTAATTTACTGCTCTTTTTAACCAGAAAAGTATCTGTTTCCTGCCCACAAAATAAAAGTCTTAACTACAGATGAGTGAATTGAGTTCAGTGAACAACTGTGCAAAAATCAGTCTTATCTTTTACATATAGGCTAATACATTTAGGATGCTGGATGTTCCATGAGAAAACCTTAATCCCTACAGATACATCACTTGGTATTTAATCCTTCTTTCTGGCTTGATTTTTTTCGCTATACATTCCTTCCAAAACTGTTTAGTACTTGGGTTTTGCTTTGGTTCTAAGTAATGGCTTTATCGGTATACTTATCAGCTTTCAGTATGGAGATAATCCTGCTCAGGCCATTGTTATTTACAAATTCCATTAAACCTTGTCATGAGGTTGGGTAAATGATGATGAGGAGTTCCAGAGAAATGCAGAATTTAGAAATGTTGCCTGAATTACTGCAGCTGAAATACACTACCAAAGACTTATGATTCACCACAGGAAAAAATACCTAGAACAAAGCAAGGAGGAAAGAGGGAAGACTATAACAAGGTTCATTAAGTTAGAAGAGAACAGCTTAGAACTTATCAATTCTGAGCCACTCGTCCCTTCTAGCCCATGCAATAGGACCAACAGGAGAAGACTCCATACTAGAAAAGAGACATCATTTTATGTGTAAAGCTGATAATGCTACACCCTAAATATATTTTATTTCATCATGTCTCCAGTTCCTTATTTAATAAAGACTGGGCAGAGGAAAATGAAAGTAAAATACTCTGTGAATAACAAGGTCTGGTAACAGCACAGCTATGGAAAATTTGTTAATTCTGTTCATTCCTTACTTGAATAATTATTTCATTCATGTTACAGTACCACTATCAATGTCTTCACAATTTCAGAACTAACTAAAAGGCATATAGTTTCAGAAATTTATATTTTGTTTCAGCTGTATTTGTTTTTTCTAAATTAAGTTATGTTGAGTGCTTCAATAAACTTTTTTTTATGTATTTTTAGTAATTTCTATTGTTCATAGGTTCATAGGTTGGTACTAGGCTATCAGCCCTAGGGCCTATACAAGCCTAGCCATAACAATTCCCTGGCTATTTCTTCCCACACTATTTACCTCCTGGACCCCTGTCCAGCAGAGCGACTGACGTGATTCCCAGGGTGAATTTCCTTTCTCCCATCCAATCGTCAAGGTTCCTTTTGAAGAGGGCCAAAGTGGCACTCTGCTTGACATGTATGGGCAGTCTATTCCAGAGTCTGGGGAATCTCTGGGTCAGGAACCTATCCCTCCATCATGTTTTGTTTATTGTGATGATAAGGTTTAGATCCCTGGAGCGTGTGGCTCTGAGGGATTGGGATTTTTTTAAGTGTAGCATGTCCAACAGCACTGGGTTTGACATGGCCTTGTATGTTAAGCAGAGATCGCCTCTGAGTACACGATATGCAACAGAGTATAGCTGGAGTTTTTTAAGGCGGTCAGCATAGGGCATCTGGTTTAGGCCTGTGATTCTTTTAGTGAGGTATTTCTGCAGTCTTTCTAGTTGTTGCAGGTGTCTTGAGAGGTACATACCAAATGGGGCATTGTATTCTATAATGGGGTCTAATGAGGGATGAGTACAGTGGGACAATGACCTCCTTCCTTTATTGTGGTATCAATATTGTTTAGGATATGAGCTGTTACGGTAAGATTAACAGCCCAACCATTATTTATTTATTTATTTATTTATTTATTTATTTATTTATTTATTTATTTATTACTGCTGAGAACCACTTAACAGCAAGATCCCTGATCTGGAGAATTTGCATTTGTTTTTTTCTCTATATATGTGGTTATATTAAGTTGGTGTCTTATGAAAGTGTTATGTCACTACAAACAGATGATAGCTTGAAGTGGAGTATAAAGTTTTAATGCAAAACACTAAAAGAAACCTGTAAACAAAGGCCATGTTATTCAAAAATTGTTTAGTAATAAGTAGCGTGGCTGAAAGAAATACATGCTATACATGAAATGCAAGTAGACTGTCACTAAATAATGTGATAGAAAGATTAATTTCCTGACTCTGTAGCGGTTTTCTGGTCTTTCCATACATTCTAGTTTTAGGTATTCTACCTAAGCCTCTGCCGAAGGATGCTTTACCTTTGTCTGTGCTGGGGGATGCTTTCTACTGCCTCTTCCTTAGTACCGCTTACAAGTAGCTGTTCAAATGGAACAGCTGCATTGCTCCTAAGTGTGTATATGAGCATACGTATTTAAATGTTATGCACTAGAATAGATTGGCATCCTAGCTAGGACCGATTCCTGCATTGCAATACCTCTCAACCTCTTAGCACAAGAATTCTGGGCAAACTAAATAATAATAATGTGTATGGGGGGACAAAGGTCCAGAAATAGACACAATTTTAAAATATAAGAGTTGAAAGAATAACAGGTTTTGCATCAGCATGCGTTTTCTGGAGGCCATGATATCTAATTATTTAGTGACTTCAATCCTCAATTATTTGCAATAAAAACAGAAATGTTATGGGGAAAAGACCAAACATATGAGGAAAAAAATCAGGGCATTCTGCAAAAATATGGGCAGTTGCAAGGAGAATCATTGTTTGTAGGGAAAGTTCCAGTTCTTTACCAGCTTGAAATGCATAAAGAGGATACAGGAAATGAACGGATGCTGTTTTTGGAGAAGTACCACCACCATAATAACTACTTGCCACACATTAAGATAACTGCAAAATTACAAAATGCAACAGTTCTGCAGTGTGTATTTTTAATTGTAACTCACTTTGCAGAAGTTTATGAGGTAAATATTTTCATTTCCAACTTTGGTTTACTCAAAATCGTAAGCTCACATTCAGTAAACTGGCTAAGTTCCATTCAGTGAATGTTCAGATAAAATTGAAGTAGTAATTTTTGACAGTTTATTCTAGTAAATAAAAGCAAAAGACTACAATGCTGGCCCAATTTTCCCCTAAGAAAGTGAACTTTTAAGAGTCAAGATAGTTATGACGTGTGTGCTGGCTGCCAGAACAGAATTAACATTTGAGAAAAATACCATGATAAACAAAAGGATAGCCTGTAAGCAAATCTGCTCCACTGACAGACTGCAGAACTGCAATCCATTGTGTCCTAAATCCAGGAATCTTAATGGACTCTGTATCAAAAGTGAAAACAGATAACCACTGTTAATACAAAATTTTAAATAATACATATAAAGTAAAAAAAATACTAATTACAATTACAGATAGATGACAATTTATACACCACTTACAATGCAACAAAAAGACACTAAGCCACTACCCAATAACCCCACTAGTCCCCATGAAAGACTGCTTCCTCTGTTCCCCTCATGGAGTAGGTTTCAAACCCCATCAAACACAGTGCCTATCAAACTATAAATAACTATCCCTGAGGTCTATATAGCTCTAAAGCAAATGACCTTCCATGACTTTCTCTACATGGGCTGTCTTCAAAGCTTCCACACCTGGACTATACTTCATTGTTACCTTTCTTGTCTGATAACTCTGACAGTGTACACATTATTCCCCTATGTATTTACAGACTTACAGTATGGCAGCATCGTTCTCATTTACAGCCGACACTCCAGAACACACTGCACATTAACCTCTCCCAAACCTTCTTCTCAGTCTCAGTTACACGGTATACACCATGTATAAACAAGCCAAGTCACTATATTTAGGTACATAAAACAACTACCATGGGCATCAAAATTTGACCTAGCAAAATAAATCCTTGTGCTAGAATTTGTTTTTAATTTGAATTATCACCATTACTGTTTTCTTATGCAAATCAGAAATGTTAAACCTCCTAGTGGCAAAACATTTTCGCTGCAGGAGCCAGGGCCATTCACAAAAACTGTTCCATAACTGCAGTCTGCTCATCAAATCCATTAAAATCATTTCACGTTTCCAATTTCAACACAAAATAATAGTTATACTCATCCTCTACCAGCTAAACCAAAGCCTAATCTTCATATATAATGTGAGTTCTAAATACTCAGAATAGTATTCCAGTACTGGGATCCATTTAATATTGTAAACATAAATGATGCTGGGCAAAGCTGATACCCAGTTGTCCATAAAAACATGTAAGAGACTGGAAGATGTCTAGTCTTCTCATAACTGTAAAATAAAAATAGTGCTCAGTACAGTGGCACTCAGGTGATGATTACCACACCATGAAAATAGAATATATAAAGTAGACAAATATGTTTATAGCTTCATAGGTAATTACTAGGCATACATTCCAAAAACCATTAAGGACTATAGCCCAAAACAGTTGCACAAAGCTTGGCTTATAACCTATGAGCAAGCTAAGGCTTACATTGCCGTATCCACTGTTCCAGTATTTGTTTTTTGCATTGTTTTTGTCACATCTGCATCAATTGAGTGTTTCTGTGTTGAATATCTGTACTATTTGACCTTTTTTACATTGTTTAGTAAGAACTGCTGCTCTCCGTGCAGTGTTGCCTAGCAGTGATCTGTATAGTCACCAATGTCTCACAGCATAATTCCCCCTTGTAATCTGTGTAGACACCTATCTCTCACAGTGTAAGTTTCCCTTAAAGTACCCTTACTTTCTAGACAAATTTTTTTTTACTACTAGAGCATCTCATTTACTCATAACTGAGCACTACTCACCAAGTTCCTTCTTTTATTGACCTACTCAATATTTAAATTTCCATCATTCCTCCCCAGTAGGTCAGTAGCCATGGATATATCCCAACTCCCTGTGTGGCCAGTCTGGTTGAGATAGGTATTATGAGGCAATGTAGCAATTGCCTCATGTGCACTGACAGCTCACTTTTTCTTAATAAAACGGATAAAGTATGCAAGAGGTGTAAAGATACTTATCACTGGAGGCTTACAACCAAAACTAATCCTATAGAAGTTGTCAGTGACACTTGCACCATACCTACTGCACAGGTGAGGACCCTACATGTAAAATTATTTAAGCTCAGCCACTTATGGGTAACCTTCCTAAAATACCAAGACCTCCAGCACAGCACAATTAAAATAGTGTCCATAGCCATCACATAAACAGTCTGTTAAACCACTACCCACAGCTACACTTAGTAACACTGTATCCTACTGCTGAGCCCTTAAGGCAAACCAGGGCACAGCCAAATTTCCTGGTCATTGGTGATTCTGTAGTGAGGCACACAAATGTCCCCCTCACCAGACTGAGTAAGGCAAGAGTCACGGGTAGCTATCTTTCTGAGGCTAGGATCTGTCAAGTCACACAGGCACTCAGGTCATTGAATAACAGGTACCAGTATGACTCTGTCATAGTCTCTGTCGGTGTTAATGACCTGAGATGTACCTTTCTTGACTATATGAAGCAAGACTTGATTGAGCTTGCTGATTATGTCTCTCAGGCAGGTATGACCCTAGCACTGAGCAGCATGGTACCTTCTCCAAGGATGTTGCCACATTTCCATCAGAAAATGAATGATTTTAACTATTGGCTTAGCTTCTGGTGTCAGTACGAGGAGGTACAATCTTTGATGGCCTGGGAGGATATGGATGACAGACCATGCTGCTTTGTCAGTGATGGTCTGCACTTATGCCCTCTAGGCTTTCAGATATTGGCAAATAACTTTTCCACCCACATAGTAACTTTTTTAGGCAATGCCAAACCAAAAAAGCCTCCCAACTTAACTGAAGCTATGGAGGAATATCTGAAAGTGGTATTGCTCAGTACTAGAAGTCTTAACAAGAACCTCCTCTCCCTGCAAGCCCTCCTGTTCCCTGGAGTGTATAGACATCTGTATAGTAATGGAGACATGGTTTAAATTCGCTGACAGTACCCTGGAAATGCAAGGCTATCATGCCTTTCAAACCCTTTAGACCAGCTACTGCACAGGAGGGAATGAAAGGTGGAGGAGTCTCAGTCTATATTAAAAGCAATTTCACATCCATACTAGTTAAAGTGCATGACCCACTGGAACTCATACATGTACACTCACCATAAACATTGTCTTGTACCATATCCTTGCAACCTATAGGTCCCTCTCCATGTCCCAGGAAACCCATACTACATATCTCAATGTACTCCAGTCCCTCACCATTCAATCCAGTATGGTATTCATGGGGGATTGCAACTACCCCTCTGTAGATTGGGAACCCTACATAGCAATTCCTAAACCTTGTTAATACCAGCATCCTGGAACATTTGGTCCATTCTCCTACTAGGGCTACAAACATCCTTGAGTTTGTAATCACGAACATGGGGAAGTGATGTTCCTCACCCAATGTTATGTCTTCATTTGTCAGATATAACCATAAGGCAGTATTGCTTGAAATAAAAATTAAATCTGGGAACCCGTTGAAACCAAAAACCTTTAGGAACTATTCCTTGCTTATCCTGTCTCTACTAAGCGACACCTTGTCTAAATTCAAAGCAACCAGGCCCCAAACCCAGTAAACACCATAGCATATGCTGAGCTATTTACAAAACCTCTGTAGAGCCATATTGATAACTGTATAGAGAGAACTGTGCCCACTCGTATTAAGAATAACACAAACTCAAAAGACAGCCCACATTGCTGGGAATCACAATACAAAAGAAAAAAAAATCTTGGCCAAGCACAGGAGGAACAAAGCCCCACATACTAAAAGCCTCCTGATCAATCAAATAGGCATCTAAGAGGTTAATTAATACTTCAGAGGCTAAATTTGAAGAAAACATAGCTTCTTAGGCAAAGGACAACCAGAAAGCTTTCTAAAGCTATGTCTGTAACCTCAGGGGAAATATGCAACAATGCGCTGAATTTATTTTAAATGGAATCAGCCACACTGAACCAGAGTCCATTGCCAATCTTTTGGCTGACAGTTTCAGCTCAAATGTCTCCCCCCTCGAAAGTCCAAAGAAAATATCACATACGACAGTCCTCCAACCATTACTAGAGAGCAGGTCATCAATGCACTTTCCAAGGCCAAAAACACTGCATCACTGGGCTCCAGTAACATCCTGGGATGCTTAATTAATAGCATGAAACTTGAATTTTCTGGTCTACTTGAGTCACTTTTCAACTGGAGCCTACAGTCAGATTTTGTGTCCAAGGAATGTAAGATGGTTACAGTCATTACCCTGAACAAAGGAAGTCCAAGCACTGATCCAGGTAACTACAGCCCATAAGTCTGACCAGACTCATATGTAAGGCTATGGAAAGAATCATCATGGACATGATAAATGAGGGCATAGGTAACGTGCAAGTGCTAGACCCATTACATTTCAGCTTTGTTAAAGGAAGGTCTTGCCTATTAAATCTGATGGACTTCTTTGAGAGGGTCACCAAACCAATGGCTGAAGCTATTACTGGGCATACAGCTTAACTTGACCTGGGCAAGAATTTTGATACAATGCTCCACTCAGGCATTATAGAGAAGCTTACTAACTTAGGTATAAACCCTTTTCTCACTGATAGGACCCAAGAGATCAAAATAAGTAAGGTCACCTCCACCAAGAGGCCAGACACTAGCAGACTCCCCCCAAGGGTCAGTATGGGGCCCACTCCTTTTTGGCATCTATTTTTCAAAATAGAAGCAAATGTTGAAGGTTTATGGTGACTAAGTTTGCAGATGATTGCAAGCTGGGGGTTATGATCAACTCCCCTGCAGACATTAGCATTCTTCAAGAAGGCCTAACTCTGACTAACAAATGGTGGCAAAGCCATGGTTCTAAACTCAATGCTAAGAAATGGATAGTTGTACCCTCTGGAAAGTAATCCACCGTGGCTAATTACCATGTTGATAATACACCCCCAAGAGTCGGTCTTTGGTAAGTCAGGGATCTGTGTACCCATGTAGACAGTACCCTTACATTCGACCACCACTTGGTCCCAGTGGTGAGGAAATCCTTTTCTGTTGAACAATTTATACATAAAAGCATGGCATCTAGATCCAAAGAGGTCATTATCCCACTGTACTCTGCTCTTATCAGGCCATTCATAAAGTACAATGCTTCCTTCGATATGCACATGACCAGGCATATGCAGAAACTAGAGTGACCTCAGGGGTTCCATACAGAAAGAATACAAGGTATAACAAACCTGCATTATGCAGAGCACCTTAAAGCCCTTTTCCTCTACTCAGTCTCCTGTAGAATGCTGAGAGGTGATCTATGCCTGGTTTGCAAAGCATCCACAAACCCCATACTTATTAATCTCCTGCATTTTGTAAGTCAAACAGTAAAAGAAATACAAGGTCTAAGGACCTGAATTTTGTCTGTAACTTAAACGGAATATGCTGGAGAAACAGACGTGTCTCATTGACTGCCGCTTTTATGGAACAGACTTCCCATCCATGTGAAGCTATGTTTGTGTATTACCCAATTTAAGTGCAACCTAGGCCAGTGGATGGGGAACAGGAAAATTACACTGGGCCTGGTACCCATGTCCCTTATGGACCAATGTAGCTTATTCAGGCCTGGCCATCAATGTCATATTTGGATACAAGACGTCTTTCTTTTGGGAAAACCTGGGTAGGCTTAGAAAGGCCCCCCAGGTCATTAGCCTAGTAACAATCTATGAGTCTGTGAATTGCCCAAAAATACAGTCTAGATAAATAAATTGCTTAAGGGCAAACAACAGACAAATGAAGGTGGAATATTCAAACTCTGTAGCATTGGCATAGGCCACCTCTATACTAACTGCCAGAAATCAACTTAGCCACAAGGCCATTTCCACCTTGATAGTACCCACCCTTAAGCCTTGCCTCCTTTCTCAAGGAGGGCCAGGTTAGTTATACCAGTGGTGAATTTATGAGCGCCTATCTAGTTGTCTAGCTCATGTTTAAAGGCAGACAGTGTGTTAAATTATTTACCCCAAATGGTAACCAGAGCAGGACCATCTGCACCAACAGCAAACACACTACCTTTAATCTAAAGAAAGGTGAACACAAAGTTCAAAAACTTGTGCCTTTCTTATTTACTGCATAGCTAGCATAACTGCCCAAGTAACAAATTAGAAACTTTTCCAACAAGTATCACTTAGCTAACATAACCAGCTTTATTGCTACTTAAAATAATATAAAACATCAGAGGCATGAAAAATATACAAAATTGTAGCATGGAAAAGTCAAATCCTAAAAAACTAACATTTAACATGCTTCTTTATTGAAACAATTTCACTGAAACTTTAAGGGCAGTAAGCATTTAATCATGCTGCCATCTATACTTGTTGCATTACATTGAAATCATTACCTGTAGTAGTCTTGTATATTACATCCAGTACCATGGACTTCTACAAGTTACAAAGTGCTTTTCATGTTTTTTCTGTCTTACAGCATAAACACGCTCATAGTTCCTTTGTTTCATCTTTCTTTTATCTTTTCCAGCATATAATGTGCTTTGATTACATAAGTAAACATACCACATAAGTAGCATTACAGTCTGTAAAAACATGTAAAGCCAAATCAAAAAATCTTTTCTTAGAAACAAAATTAACAAAGTACTCCGATATGTTAGTAAACTTACCACAAAAGTGGTATTACAATCTGTAAAAAATATGTAAAAACAAAGTAACAAATCTTTTCTTAGCAATAGGATTTAAAAAAGTACTCAGATATGTTGATATCTGAGTACTTTTTAAAATCCTATTGCTAAGAAAAGATTTGTTACTTTGTTTTTTACATATGTTGATATAGACTGCAGTGGTGGTGCTGCGGTAGCGTTGTCGCCTCACAGCAAGACGTTGTCCTGTTCGATTCTCAGCTAAAGCGTCTTCTGTGTGGAGATATGCATGAATGGGCATACCTTCATTGAAGGTTGTACATCAGGGCTGGCAACTCGCTATGTAAAAATCTGCTGCCAATCATTAGCAGACCGGAGTTCCGCTGTGGCGACCCCTAACCGGGAAAAGCCGAAAGATACAACAACAACAACTCAGATATGTTGATATATTTACAATACAAGTAGTTTTCACAAGCATGAATATATTACGTTATTTCATTCATTTATTTGTTAACATGGAAGGTCGGATTAGCCAGTAATCCTTTAAAGGCAAACCTGGTCCAAAGGCACAAAGAACAAATATATGCAGTGTAACACAAATCCAGTTGCAGTTTCAGTTATCACACAGCTCAGCAGTGTTGCAATAATAATATTTGTGGTAGTTGTAATGCAAAACATATGTACATAACAATACAAATAACATGCAACTGGAGGTGTCTTAATTAAAAATACAGACAATTTGAACTGTCCAGATTTTCACAGAATGCCTAGATGTTTGTCTATTACTTTTGGTGTATTCCACATAAAATTTGTGGCTTTCTGGCAAATCACTGGGTTGATCTGAGGATTAAAGTCACAAAATAATAACATACATTTGAGTTTCAGACTTCAAATCTTTCAGAAAATGCATGTTAACACAAACCCTATTACTATGGCAACGTTCTAAGTTTTTAAGAGCAATATTTAAAATCTGTCCCTATTTTTGGGCCTTTGTCTCCCCATTTTGTCAGGCTTTTTCCAGATTTCTTGCACTAAAATGTTGAGAGGTATGACTGTACATACAGGTCCTACCTTTCCCCAACCACCTGTTAACAAACAGTGTACATTTCTTGTGTTCTTATATGTTTGTCCATGCATAAAAATGTTAACAGCATTCTGAACTAATCCTCATAATTACATCATTACATCCTTTACAGCACAACCTATGTACTGTTCCAGAATGTTCAAACTGAAAAAAAGTGAGTAGCCAGTGTTTCCCTTTGCTACCCATTTTCTATAAGTACCTAAATATGTAGCTACCAGAGATTCATCTTTCACAAACTCCATGACAGTAACTTTCCATACTGTAAGGTCAGAGATTTTTGAAAATCCCCATTACCTAGTAATAGTCTTCAGAGTCAAGGGTTTATAGGGAAGGGACTTCCAAGATGGCTGCATATTGAGTAACAGCTTAATTCTGCCTCTCCTAGTGTGAAAACAGAATCTCAGCAGAGAAGGCCAGTGGACTTTTGTGTTTCCGAGTAAATTTCAGTAACTGGATAGTAAGTGCACTGTCTAGATGCCAGGAAAAAATAAATACAGAGGACCTGAAGGAAAATCAGCTACAAAAGATGAGGAAAACACACTGAATGGAAAAAGTACTGAACCAGTTCAGCAAAAAGCAGTGCATGCTCCAGCTATGACTTCCAGTAACCTTGAGGAAAGCATGACAACTGCACACATACTTGGTTAAAATAAATGAAACACTGATAGAGTATATCAATTCAAACAACAAAAGGCTGGAAAAAATGGAAGAAGTTTTAAACAGATATTCAGATGAGACTGGTATGAATATGAAACTGTTCAAGAAGAGATATTTAAAAAAAAATAGTAGAATTAGAGGACAGAGCATGTAGGGAAAACCTGAGTTTTTTAGTTGTACCAGAGAAGCTGAAACAGACAGATTGTATTAATTTTATGAAAGCACAAATAAGCAACTGGACTGGTATTCCACAGCAGGAGTTGTTAATTGAAAGGTCACAAAGTGTGTATGCTCCAAACCTGGCTATGAGAAAGCAGCCTAGACCTTTAATAGTAAAGATCCAATTCTACCAGCAGAAGGAGTTGATTCTGACAAAACTGTGGCAGAAGGACAAAATACAAAAAGTGGTAAACAGCATAGTGTTTCTGGAGAATGATTACTCATTGTACACCAGGCAGAAGAGAAATACATTTATTCCACTATTCAGGAAATGTAGAGAAGCAGGAATGAGATGCAAACTGCTGTACCCAGCTATCTTCAAAATATTCTTCCCTGGAGGGACAAAATCAGTTTTTGATGAAGTATGTGCTAAGGAGGAAATAGAAAAGTTTTACAAACAAAAAGTGAGTTGTGAAACAGAAGGAGATTCTGCTTCTTGCTCTTTTGGTAATAAAGGACCACAGAGAGACTGTGCCAGTGAAACTTTTTCCAATGTTTCAATGGAAAATGCTGGAGAGAAGGAAGGGAGCACAAGAAATGACTAAAAGAATCAAGAGGCAGGATTTGGGAGATGGAGATGAACAGGAATAGAACCAGTTACTTGGAAACTGACAAATGTGGGATTACAAAGTAATAATTCTGTGAAATATGACAGAACAAGAAAATCTGGAAATATTGGACTTTTTTAGACTTTGTTGGACTTGTGGGGAACTGTAAAGTATATGCCCTACTTCATGTAATTAATGTTCGGAAAAATACTTGGGGGGGAGAGGAGGGACAAAGTTAACTGTACGTAAAACAAGAACTTTTCTTAATAGTACTATTTTAGTGTATGATTTTCTTTGCATGCTATGAAGTAAAGTTTTCTTGGTCATTTTTAAGTGTAATGAGAAATCTACTGTAAACAAGTGCTCCGTTTTTTTTTCCTTTCTCTCTTTCTTCTTGTTCTGCTTTTAAGAAATGTAGGCACTGCAGTGTTAAAAAAGTCTGGTTAAAAAAGCATGGCAAAAGAATAATGAATGTGCTTTTTCCCATTCTTGCATGGGGAATGACTGGATTAAGGCCCTTAGCTTGATCTAGTAACAAGTTTTAAGAGAAAGCAAGTAAATGAAAAAGAATATTGAATATTGTGAGGCTGCCAGCCCAGCTAGCTATAATTTTGTAAATAATCATATGTCATTTGTGAATGTTAATATGATCCATAGGCTTGTTTTACAAATGTAAGATAACTATGTGTTATGTGTGTATTAAACTGCTAGTGCAGAAGTGTGTATTAAACTGTATGTTATGTGCTGAGCTTCAACAATGTAACCACAGTGTACCCTACTGGAAGAGAACAGAGTTAACGTACAAACTCTAAGAAAATAAGTGAATTGTTTACGATGGTGTCTATCTCAGCTAGGAAACAGAATGTCTGCAGCTAGAATTTTTTTCTGTTGTCTGAAAACAGAAATAATCACAGGTTTCAAAGGTAAAAGTGTTTTATGACTTCCAGTTCCAGGCAAACTTCTGAGAGATAAGTATTTTTGACACAGAGGTGCTGTTAGCCTGGGAACTAAAGGCAGTGGTGACAAAGAAAGATGTAATCTGAGATAACCCAGTGGAAATGTTTGATAGTAATTTAAGAACTATCTCATAGAGTGAGTCTGTGCATTTTGTATTTGTCTTTGGATCTGACAACATCCTCCCATCAGCACTTTTCTTGCTCTGTAAGTAAGTCATTTAGGGCATAGTATCTCTTAGAGATAGATATGAATATAGTAAGGTTAGTTTAGATGTTTTTTGTATTTATGGAGACTGTCCTGCAATGTTGTTTTAAAATATTTCCTGTGCTTCTGAACTCTGTTGTCACTGTATTGAGTTATTGAGTGTTTTCTTGTTCTTTTGTTATTTATTATTAAATATATTTAAACCTTTAAATTGTGGCTGGTTTGTTTAGAGATATTTAAGCTCTTAGAGTACTTGCATATGAATATGGTGACACTGTATAGGCCACTCCTAAATAGCCTTAAAAGTTTTGGTCACACTTACCAATTGGATAATAGTAACATTACACAGTAGAATTAGTCACCCTTTGGGAAGGGCCTTATAGTAGCTGATAAGAGTGGTTGGTGGTAGCTGGTACTACCTTATAGTCTGGGCAGAAGGGGGCATAGCTAGTAAACCTGTGCCAGTCTTCCCCAGGAGTGGTTGTGTGTTTGTACAAAAATTAAATCCCAAAGTGTGTGTGTGTGTGTGTGTGTGTGTGTGTGTGTGTGTGTGTGTGTGTGTGTGTGTGTGTGTGTGTGTGTGTGTGTGTGTGTGTCTGTGTGTGTGTGAGCTACTTGGGCAGGGACACAAACCACTGGTTTGACAGAGAGGGAGTTGGAGGTTTTGGCTTGACCACTCGGCTGAGATCTTAACCCTATAGATGTGCCAGTGGGGAGTCTTATTGGGGATTTGGAGAGAGAGTGAGAAACCAGCCCCAGACTGACTGTGATCTCTGTGTGCTCTTAAGGGAAATTGTGTGTGTACTTGTTATCCTCCCAATGTGCACATCCCTCACTAGTGATGAGGATTGGGGCTCCTTGATTACTGGGCCAGTGCAGGGCCATCACAAATATTATAAGTTTTTTTTCTAGCAAATAAAAGCATGCTTTCAGGAATTCCTTATCTGGTACTCATATCTCCATGCAGACAATCTGATAAAGAGAAATTGGCTAGAAAAAAAGAGAAATTGGCTAAGAGATAATGTCTGAAAACATTCAGGTGTTTTCCCAGCTTGGAGAGCTGTAAAGATAAGACAAAACCAGACAGCACTTAGAAGAATTATAGGCTGCACCATGTGTCTTAGCATGGATAACCTTTCTTTTAGATTAACTCATGTCTGTGAGTGCAGCTATCAGTTTTGGACATCTGGGTTAAAACTTCAATATTTGAAGATGTACATAGTTTTGGGTGTTAGTATTAAGTTAATAGGTTTTGGGGGATATTTTGTGTGTGTGTGTGTGTGTGTGTGTGTGTGTGTGTGTGTGTGTGTGTGTGTGTGTGTGTGTGTGTGTGTGCGCGTGTGTGTGCGCGTGTGTGTGTGTGTGTGTGTGTGTGTGTGTGTGTGTGTGTGTGTGTGTGTGTGTGTGTGTGTGTGTGTGCTTTTTGAGGGCTTTCAATAAAACCAAAAGTTTTGTAAGATGTGACATAGGCTCAAATGGATAAGACAAGAAACGACTGTATAAAAGTTCAACCTGCCAAATAGTGCATGCATGTAATACAAAAGCTAGAACTAGACATTTAACAAAAAAATGTCATTCATAAAATGTGGGAATAATAACTTTTTTTAATACAATGATGCTTTATGGAATATCTTTAAATGACAATGGCCTCACAGATAAATGCAAAATAAAAAGAATACTGAACTATATTTAAAACTGTAGAGTGCAAAAACAGACACAGTTGGAAAGAACTGAACACATCAGTTTTGATAAAGGAAGGTTTTCAGGATGTTTATTCAGCAGAATACCTGGGACAAAAGAAAATATTATTACTTATATTAATTGCAAGACGAGCTCCAATAGTGATAGAAGAGGATAAAAAAGATAATAATGGTAGATTTGTAGTACTAAGGGGCTACTGGCAAGGGAGAATGGTTACATTGGCATGTATTTATATTCCATCTAAAACTGCTATAATGGAGCTTAAGAAAATTCTGGGAGAAATAATCAGCTTTCAGCAAGGAATATTAATTTTAAGTGGAGACTAGAGTTTGATTTTCAGTAGTGAAGATGTCTCTGGGGGGCCCAGAAGGAAAAGTATAACAAAGGAGGGTAGACTGTTGAAGAAATTTATGAAAATATCTGGCATGGAATATGTGAATTCAGTACTAGGAGTTTGGAGTGAATTTATTCCCCAAGATACATAAGCTGGGCTAGTTAGGCAGAATTTACATTTCAAAGGAACATGTGCTTTTAATTGAAGGTCTTGATACACACCCAATAACTATTTCAGACCTTGCGTCAATAATAAAAATACAGAGTAATGAAATAAAAATGATTCATTGGCACTTTCCTGCCTATCACTGAAAAGAGGAATTTAAGGAATAGGCCGTGGAAATTATTCAGGAGCTATTAGAGAAAATAGAAATTTCTTCTGAAAATATAGCTAGGTAGTGGGATAAAATTAAAGTGGAGTTTAAAAATATGGTAGAAATAAAAGAAAGGGAGATATGGGTAAGAAGTAACAAGAATTATTTAGAGAGACTGACAAATGTTAAAGTATTGCAGAATAGGGGAAATCTCACAGATCAAGAAGAGGAGAAACTGCAGAATGCTAAACAGAAAATAAAGGATTACCTTAGTGATATGCGTGAGTTTAGAAATATTGCTGTTAAGCAACTGCTTTTTGATAATAACTCACAAAGGGTGAAATCAGACTAAAAGACTTCACCAAGGCAAATTATACCCTCCTAGGTGAAGGTATAAATGCATTCCAAGCCCTACTTCAAGTTGAAAATGGTAACTGCATCGAAGCTTACACTAATGCCCTGTACAATCACTTGCATAACTGTATAAACTCAGTTGTACCAGAGAGAATCAAAGCCAGATCCCCAAGTAAAATCATGCTGCCATGGCGGACTTTCAGCATTAACAAGCCCTACAATAAATGCAAAATGTTGCTGTCCAAGAAAACAAAGACAAGGACCCAACAATGGAAAAGCACCCTCCTCAGCCTTAACAGGCAAATAAGATGAATTGTCAAATCCTCCAAGAGCTCATTTGAGAGAAACCTAACAAGTACTGCCAAGGATAACCATAAGGCCTTTTAAAGCTACATATGTAATGTAAAGGGTAGGACCCAGGCATGTACAGAATTGGTGGTCAACAATATCACACATAGTGAACATGCTAGCAGATAGGTTTGGCAAAGATTTCACCCCCTTATCCCCTCCTAACTTACAACAAACCCTCCCCCAAACTCTCCCCACCTTATATATCTAAAGAACAGTTCCTCAAAGCCCTGTCCAAGGCAAATAACATGACCTCTATGGGACCAAATGACATCCCAGGCTGTCTAATAAACAGGCTAAAACATATATTAGAATCACCACTAAGTACCCATTTCAATCACAGCCTAACCACAGGTTTTGTTCCTGCAGAATGGAGAACAGCTACAGTTATTCCCCTCCACAAAGCTGGCCTAGCAACAGACCCAGGGAGTTACAGACCCATAAGCCTGACCAGCCTCATCTGTAAGGCCATAGAATGTATTATTATGGACCTCATAAATAAAGCCATAGGTGACCTCCAAACCCTGGATCCTACCCAATTCGGCTTCATGAAGGGCAGATCCAGCCTGTTAAATCTGGTGGATTTCTTTGAAAGTGTGATCAGGGCCTTTGATGAAGGCAAATCTGTGCACACAGCATATCTAAACTTGGCCAAACCTAATGAAATTACTGCATATCCGTAAATCAAATGGGTCTAGGGCTACCCATTCCAGGGACTTAAACATGGCCTGTGACTTAAATAGGACACGCTGGAGGGACAGATTTATCTCCCAGTGAGATGAGGCACCATACATTCTTACTGGGGATAGTGCCCACAACCCTCCTGGATATGGGCAGTCATCACTAAATGCAATCTTGGGTATTGATAAGTACTTCTACGGTATTACATTGAGTTGAAACAGTTAGGTGACCTCCGGGTCGATAGCCTAGTAATCTCCTATGATCCTACGTTTTATAATTATGGGGTACCTACTAGTAAGGCATGAACACATTCAATTCTGTTCTAGGTACAATAATCAGTGAGGCGTAAAACTAAAATTTTGGTCTCAGTTGTCACCCCAACCACACTGCTATGACAGTTTGTTTGATTCACTGTTCTTGGACTACAAAACAAATTATCCACCACCACAGCTAATATCAACAGTGTATATCATATATTTTTTTACCCAAAACTCACTACAGATGTGCTGAATGGAACTACTATCCAACCTACTTTCCTGAATTGCTTCAAAGAAGATTCAGCGATATTTTGGCTGGCAACCAAAACAATACTAAAAACAAAAAAATGCTATTTATTGGATCTCTGGTAGACCTTCACAAACACAACACCTTTATGAGTATGAAGTTATTTTAATAATTATTATTTAAATACAAAGAACTTCCACCAAATAACAGCCAGTAAATTGCTCAGGTAAATCTCTTAAAAGCAAAATTTCACTTATTATTTATAGAGCTGGATTTACTTTTTTATTTAATCTTTATGGCTACAAAATGCTGTACTTTAAGAAAAAAGTTGTAACAGTCTTTTCAAGTGAATTAACAGTTGTCATAGTCCCTGTCTTTCCCTGTCCATTTTTTTCTGTTGTTTTTATACTTCTGTCAAACATTCCTCCTTTAAGGTCATTTTCAGTAAATCTCAAAAAACAGCAGCAGAACATGTTGGGTGCATGTTTTCTTATAGCAATAACCCACATCTGGTTGTGGTTAATGCTGGATTTACCCACTGTTGGCGTGGTTTGGTCATGAGTGCGAGGGGTTATTGCTATTATACAATGACATTATTTAAGAAAAAAGTTACTTACTTTTCTTAAATAATGTCTTTGTATTAGGGTGGCTTGCTGCTTTTCTGCATTTTTCACCAGTTTCTTGGGGCTTTCTTGATGTATTGCACATGTGTATGGGACTTTTGTTCCCATGCTTACACAATACATCAGTGCTGTGGAAAGGGAACAACTGAGAAAGGAAGATCTCCATTGCCTTTTTTAATTAAAAAAACAATTTTTTAAATCTAGAACCAATAAAACAATCCGAACCATTCTACTTCAATAACTGCAAGCTGGGGACTATGAAATAAATTTGAGAGCTTTCGCCCTTTATTTAATCAGACTTCATCAGAAATAAATTGTAGACTATGAAGTAAATTTGAGCGCTGTTGTCCTTTATTTAATCAAACATCAGAAATACATTGTGAGACTATGAAATAAATTTGAGCGCTTTCATCCTTTAGTTAATCAGACTTCATCAGAAAAACGTTGTAGCCCTAGCTTGCAGTCATTCTAGTAGAATGGCTCAGATTGTTTTATTAGTTTAAGTTTCTACAGGATAGTTTGGTATTGGTTGAAATCCAGAACATTCAGACTTGCAAGAGAGACAGTGTATAGAAAGTACAAGGATAATCAGGTGCGTTTCTCTAGTTTTGTATAAGAAACCTGATTATCCTTGTATTTTCTTTGTCCCATCTCTGAGTACTTCTGATGTGTCCAGATATGTAAGATTATTTTTTTTCAAGAAAACAGAAGAAAACTGGAATCTCCATAGCATATATCGATAGAAGAATGTCCAGGCAACCAGACTTTTTTCTGTTGGTATATGCTTGATTTACAATGGGCACACTGGTTGGGCTGACCAATCAGTGTGTTCGTTTTTGAATGTTAATGGCCAGTCACTGTATAATACACTATTTGTGTCAGCCTCTCATTCACAAATTCAGTGAAGGAGGAATATTATAACATCTGCAAATTTTGTCTTAAAATAATATACTCATACAACCTCACAATCCCAAAAGGACCCATAACAAACTGCAGTCAGGTAATATGGTAGAAAAAATTTCAAGAAAGACCTCTTTAATGAACAAGAAACCTGACAGAGAAATACAATAAAGCCAAGTGTGGTTCTAGCAAAAGAAAGGCTATTGTGCATATGTCACTTTTGAGTTTTCACCATGCATTGGCTGTCTATTAGAAGTGCCAGGCCTGACATTATGACCCCTGAAACTTTGAAAATTAAAGTGTGATTCAGCTAGAATAATAGCAAATTCCTGTCTTTCGGCTTTTCCCGGTTAGAGGTCGCCACAGTGGATTGCCAGTTTGCAGATTGATTGGCAGTGGAGTTTTTACGGTGGCGTGTTGCCAGCCCGGTGCCCAACCTTCACAGAAGGTGCACACGCACCTACCTGCATGTCTTTAAAACTCACTCAACCGTAAGGAGGACATGCAGACTCCGCACAGAAGGTGCTCCAGCCAAGAATCAAACTGAAGAGCCTCTTGTTGTGAGGCGACAATGCTAACCACTGCACCACCAATAATGACAAATTCTGAAATTCCTTATTAAGAGTTCTGCAGGCTGGTGGAGAGCTATGCCACCAAACTCCTGCTACGTATATCCACTAAATGTGGAATCAAGGGACTTTAGAGTAGAGGGAATACCACAATCTCAGAATCAGCATAAACATTTCATATCTGCATTTCAGTTTTCATTGTTCCAAAAATCAGTGGTGTGATCCTCAACCTTTCAACAAGCACCACCACACATCCAAAAAGTGAAGATACTCAGTGCTCCCCAAAGCCCTGTTGTGTGTTAAAATCTATATCTGAACAATACATTCCTCTGAATCTATTGTAGCTTGCATGCAAAATGTTTGGCTCAGAACCAATGTTTAGTCATTCCTTTTAGCTACAGTTGTTATTATATCTATTTGCACAAATATTTGAACTTTGTTTTTCAAAATACTACATATATAGCTGGCAAATTATTGATCAGGAAGGATGTAGAGACCAAAGCAGTGGCAGTATTTCAGGCCAATTCAAGTTATTTCATTTTTTCAAAAAGTAAGTATGCTACTAATTAGTTTATTCATATATTAATTTATTAACCAGGTACATTTTACAAGTATTACCTAAGCAATTGACTCTGATGTATAAACACAGCATCATATACCATACACACATACGATAATATGATGGTATGCTGTATCTCTGAAAGATATCTTAATGTAGTCTCCAAAATATGAAACACTCTCTTCCATGTTTCAGAACACAAACTAACAGTCATACTTGGTGTGGCAGCCCCCATCCATAAAAGCAACTCCAAAACCAATTCTGAATGAAGGCTATGTCCAGTAACTTTGCTTTCCTATGCCCCTCACCTCTCATACCTTTCTTCTTACTCCCCCTGCTATAAACATGTGCATACTGTATTCTCTGTGCAAGTAAGTAGCATCTTACTTTAATCTTGTTGGAGAGGGAGAGTGCAACATGGCAGTATATCCTCAGCCTGACAGCCTCCTGTCTAAAACTTTTTATTGAATGCTGAGAGATTCTGATTCAGATTCCCCTCAAGCAATGCTTCAGCAGCCATTACAAGTGATGGTAATAAATGGTGTACTATCAAAATATCAACATTCAAAACACTGAACATTTGATACAATGAAAATGACGTAACACTTCCGGCATACCAATTAGCTTATAATGTTGAATCTGTTGATCGAATTTAAGAGATTCAGCATTAATGTCGAAAAGTGGCCACGATGGCAGTGTAGGTGTAAACGTAAATGAAACACCTACACTGTCAATCATGTTTTAGCAGGCTGGCAAGCCCCACTGCATCCCCCTGTGGGGGGCTGCACCCCCACACCCCTGCATATTAAATATTGTAACTCCGAGATCGCACTACAGTGAGGAAAGGGATACATTTCCCTTTCCTCAGTGTACCATGACTCTACTCACAACATCGAGTTACTATCATCGAATGCACACTTGTATTCGCTGATATGTAATCTCGATCTCCTAGTGTTCGGCAACATGGAAAGATGACTAATTAATGTTCAACTTTCCGTGTTTGCTGAACCAAATTTTAACATTTTGATAGTAAACCAGTAATAAACATCTCACTTCAATCTTGTTGGAGAGATGGTGCATGGCAAGATATCGTCAGCCTTACAGCCCCTGTCTAAAACATTTTCCTTGAATGCTGACTTGGGAGATTCAGATGTAAATTCCTCTCTGTTAGTGTTCCAGCAGAAATTATAAACAAGTGTCATTATGAGACTGACTGTTGTATTAACAGTACTGTACTGAAGTAATCTCCAGAGTGTTTCCAATATATTGCTTTTACATGTTTGTTGGCTGTTTTTGATTTCTGTGGTAGATCTGGTGTCAGTTTCAATGCCTATCTAGTAGACTGTCTACTTTCTATGCTTTTGTGGTATTGCATGGTTTTGTTGCCCTTCTACTACTGGTGCAATAGCTTTCTTCTTAATTATAATTTGGGTTACATCCTGCCTAGGATACAACAACCTGACAACTTCACAAAACTCTGGCTCCTTCCTCACCTAGACTCTGACTGCTAGTTGACTAGCCTCTTGAAGGGGAAATCATCAGTCAGAGTGTAGACAAGTTCACTACTTTCTTGCTACCGTGATCGAAAGCAGCTTTGAGGTTTCACAAAAGCAGCAATTAGCTTCAAGTTTCATTTCTGGCTAAGTCCCTAACCCATCCACACAGAAATTATTGCATTTTTCAGAAAATATTAATATCTGACTAAAACTGGTATTTTCACTTTAAGAAGAACTGTATTTTTACAGTATCTGAAATGTCCTGTCCGTGGAGGAAAAAATCTCACTTACAAACAAGTTTGTCAAGAACACACACACTACATTATTCACACATAGTTCTCACCCCATGCACATAGACCCTGTTATGCTGAGCCACTTAAAAGAAACCTTCCAAAATATGAAAGACCTCCTAAGCAGTCAAATGGCAATACCTACCCTCAGCAACCACTATGGCACCCGACAAACACAGCACCAAACACCACATATAAGACTACACCCAGTGGACCCCACAAAAACAAGTCGATAAGTTAAGCAAACACTTTACCTAGTACTTTTGTCATAGGGCTTCCATTGTATGATACACAGATGCCCCTCTCACCAGGCTGGACAAGGAGTAAATAATGAATAGTTGTCTTTCTGGAGCTAGGATCCACAATATCATGCACTTACTCAAGTCACTGCACCACATGTACCAGTATGATTTTATGATTGTCCATGTGGATGTAAATGACCCGAGATGTACGTCACTAGATTATATGAAAAGAAACATTATGTGTATCAGACAGGTATGTGTCTTGTATTGAGCAGCATTATATCTTAACCAAGGATGATGCCACAGTATGAGCAGAAAATGACTGATTTTAATAACTGACTTAGTTTCTGGTGTCACTCTGGGGATCCAGTATCTATCAGCATGGGAGGATATGGTTAACAAATCACACTGCTTTACCAAGAATATATGCCCATGTTCCCCTGGGCTTATGAATATTGGATAAAATTTTATCCACCCCCTTAGAACCCTTTTTAGACAACACCAAAATGACAAAGCTACCAACATAACAAAAAAAGCTCAGAACAAGTGTTACAGCTCAATGCTAGGATAAAACACTTCCAGCAGAATAATAAAACTGTCACAAATGCTCACAGAGCATGAGAAATAATTCACTGGCACATGTGTATTCACACCAATTCGGTTATAAATCCACAAGGTACAAAATAGAAGTTAAAGGCTATCACCTAACCTTCTGAAGAAGCCTGACATTTGGTTAGGTGAAAGTGCTTAACTTCTATTTTGTACCTTGTGGATTTATAACTGAACTGGTTTGAATACACTTGTGCCAGTGAATTATTTCTCATGCTCTGTGAGCATTTGTGACTGTTTTTTATTCTGCTGGAAGTGTTTTATCCCGTTGGAGCTGTGCTGAGTCGAACAGACTGCACAAGTAATAAACTGCTGCTTTGGAAGCTGTAGTGTCTATTTTTTGTTATTGGTTACATTTCGCTGTTTGGTTCAATGCAAGGATCGTAAAAGGGGAATTCCACCCCCTTAAAGCTCTCCTCACTCTAAAGAATGTAGACATCTGTGCTGTTACCAAGACCTGGTTTAAAGTTGCAGACAGTACTCTGGCAATGCAAGGCTACAGTCCCTTTTTCACATTTAGACCAACAGCACCACAGACAGGAACTATAATCAGAGGTGTCTCAGTCTACATTAGCAACAAATACAATTCCAGACTGGTTAAATAGGATGATGCGGAAGTTCATCCCCGTCCAAGTCACCATAGACAAAGTCCTTTACCATATCCTAGGTATTTTCAGGTCACGCTCTATTACCCAGGAATCTCACAACTCATACCTAGACCTACTAGAGGTGTTCACCATTCAACCATATACCCTAATCATGGGTGACTTTAACTACCCCTCTACTGACTGGGAAATGTACACTGCCTCCAACTCTCAAGCACAATGTTTCCTGGACTTTATCAACACTAACATCCTGGGCCACATGGTGCAAGCTCCAACTAGAGGATCTAACATACTGGTCTTGGTACCCACCAACATGGGAGAGTGCTGCACCCCGCTCCATGTGTCACATTCTCATTGGTGTTTGAATCACAAAGCTGTCTCCTTTTAAATAAATGTTAACCTAGAAAACCCAGCTGAACCTGTAACAGTTAGAAACTATTCTAGAGCAAACTACATCCTGTTAAATAACAGTTTGTCAAAATTCAAGGCTCCCCTAAACCACAGGAACACAGCTACCTATGCAGAATTATTCACAGAAACACAAATATGTAAATGGTTGCATCGTGGCTGCTGTACATATCAGAAGCAAGTTCAAATCTAACATCAAAAACAAACCATACTGGTAAAATCCTTACCTCAAAAGGGTATATAAAACAAAAGAAAAAACGTCATGGCGAAAATCAGAAAGAGCAACTTTCATAGAGATAAGAGCTCTCTGATTCAACTACACAAGAAACTAAGAGGTCTAATTAAGTCCAGCAAGACCAATTACAAGGTCAGGATAGCCTCCCAAGCCAAGAACAACCATAAGGCCTTCCTCAGCTATGTCTGAAACTTTAAAGGTAACACTCAGCATTGTGCAGAACTAGCGGTAAATGGCACCACCTTCACTGACCAGGATACATAGCAAATCTACAGGCTGATAAGTTTAGCTCAGACTTCACCTACCACTCCCCCCAATCCCCCCTGTAAAATCCCTTCTAGCATATCTTTCCCAGCTATTGACAGGGAGCAGGTCCTGGTGGTGTTTAAAAAGGCCAAAAATACTGCTTCAGTGGGCCCAGACAATATCCCCCATTGCCTAAACAGTGTAAAACATGACCTGTCAGGACCACTACAGGCACTCTTCAACTACTGTCTTAAAATAGGTTACTTAGTAAGTGAATGAAGGATGGCAATGGTCATCCCTCTTCATAATGGTGGACCACCTACCACAGGAATTACAGACCCATCTGTTTGAAAAGTCTAATATGCAAAGTCATGGAGTGAGATATCATGGAAGCAATCAGCAAGGACATTGGCAACCTATGACACTGGACCCATCCTAGTTTGCCTTTAAGGGAAGGTCTTGCCTACTTAACCTAGTAGACTTCTTCGAGAAGGTCACCAAGGAAATGAATGAGGGGAAAGCAGTGCATACCACCCACCTTTATCTGGCCAAGGTATTTGATACAATACTCCACTCAAGTAGTGTTGACAAACTCTCTGAACTAGTCGTAAATCCATATATAACTTGCCGAATTGCTGAATCACTCACAGACAGGACCTAAGAAGTTAGGATTGGTGAGACCACCTCCACCAAGACACCAGTCACCAGTGCAGTACCTCAGGGCTCCATGTTGAGCTCATGGCTGTTTGGCATCTACTTCTCGAAAGTCAAGAATAACATAAAAGGCCTGTGGCCCACCAAGTTTGCAGATGACTATAAATTGGGAGCTATCAAAGATTCCCCCCATGACACTAACATCCTGCAGTAGTGTCTAACACATACAAATGACTAGTGCCAAAGCCATGGATTAAACCTTGATGGTAAGAAGTGCATTATAGTGCCCTTTGGGAAATCATTCACCCAAGCTAATTACATCATCAATAATACACCCCTAAGAGTTGACCCGGTACTTAGGGTTATGGGAACATATATAGACAATAATCTAACCTTCAACCAACACGTGGCCAGCATAGTAAGAAAATCATTCTATGCCACCCAACGTATAAGCTAGGGTATGGTATCCAGGTCCAAGGAAGTTATAGTACCACTCCAATCAGCTCGTATCAGACCCATCAAGGTAAATGCTTCCTTTGGCATGTACCTAATCAAACACTTGCAACAGCTGGAATGCCTTAAGGCCTTATTTCTGTACTCAGTCTCCTATAGGTTACTGAGTGTCAGTCTGTACCTGACATATAAGGCATTCTGAGATCCAGCTGCAGTGGATCTCTTGCACATCCATGAAACATGCAACACCGAAAAACAGATCCAAGGACCTGAACATTATCTGCAACATAAATAGAACATGCTGGAGAAACCATTATATGTCTCAAAGGATTCCTGTCCTATGGAATAGGCTCCCCAGCCATGTCAAGCAAAGTGTATCCCTGACCCTATCGAAACAAAACCTTGATCACTGGATAAGAAATCATAAATTCACCCCCCATCTAGTCCCCATGCCTCTGATAGACAGAGGTTGACAGTAAGTAAAATAATCCCCAAGTAACATACTGCCCCCTACAAAACCCTTATCGGCCTCCTTACCAGCATCCCCACTAAATAGAAACCCAAGCTATTCTGGGACAAAACTGGGATGGGTTGCATGGCTTATAAAGACCTTGGTGGTTGTAAGTTTAGTAAAAACCTATGAACCTATAAGGACCACTGTTTTTAGAATAGGGCTTATTTTTCAGAATTGGGTGTAATTTTATGGTAAAAATGTACTGCCTCTGAGAACTTGTATGTGCAAGTTTTAAGGATTAGGAAGTATTTTACAGGGTAGGAAATGTTTTTTTTTTTTTTTGGTAAATGCTTGTGTGAACTTCATGACAACTTGCCTTCATTTTTTTGTGCCAATGCACTACAGAAAGGACTGAGCACTGACAGTGTTTTTTGTAAACTGCTTGTGCTTTTACTTCTGAAAGCAGATTGATTATGTAGGGAAATGTAAGTGTGTGTGCTGCTTGTGAACATTGTCTGACAACTTCCACTGACTCTTTCCAGCAGTACTTACCAGCAATCAGATGTCTTCCTCAGCTACAGTATGGATACGTCTTTTACTGACGTACCTAAAAGGAAAAAGCAACAAAACAAAGAGCCCTTGCTGCCACTAACTGTGCCTCACCCGTTAGTGGGTGACTGTGTTGGCTGATCATTGTTCCTCAGACCATTCACCTATTGCTGTTGGTTTCTCTGGTGTAGCCTCTTCAACCACCATGGAGCATGGTTCAGCCACATCCTCTGCTACTGTTTCAATGTCTGATGTAGGCATGGGAGAAGCATCTTCTTTGGGTGTGGGAGATATGCCTGGAGGTTCTTCTCTAGGTGGCCGGGGAGAGAGAGATCTCTTGGCATGGATGAAGTGCCATAGCCTAATCTTGTCTTCTTCCAGGAAGGTCCCTACAAAGAAGAAACATAAGGTTACACATTGTTCTTCGAAGGGTATAGTGTCTGTTCATAAAGATGAGTTCTTTATAGTATCCAGGAGGTTTTGCATGCTGTTTATCCTGGAGCTCAGAAATCCTTACCAGAGTGTAACATCAGTAAGAAAGTCCTGAGGAAAAATTGTCAGAGGATTCTGGCATTGACAGAGACAGAGCTTCATTTCCTGGAGATTCCCAAACCCAATAACTCTGATTCTTAGGAAAGTTGGTCCTCTCCAGCTCCCTTGGAAAAGTTTTCCTTTTCTGAAATTATTTCCAGGATGAATGAGGCATTTTTGTAGGAAACAGTGGATGTTCTCCCGAAACTAAGGAGACATTATGATATGTTGCAAGTGGATGTGCTACATACTATGCCTATCCCTTCTGTTTTGCCAGCCTTAGAAGATGTGTTACATGCGGCCTGTAACAACCTTGACTCTCTGCCTTTCATCCCCAAAAAGGCAGTCATATGTTCTAAAGTACCTCAAGCTAGTAAATTCTTTTCTCACCTTAGATCTGAAGAAGTTCCCATTTCAACCTTTTTACTAGCTGGAAACAGACTTTTGTTCAATATTAACCCTTCTCCTGTGGATAAAGAAAATAAGGTGTTGGACAGATTTGGTAAGATAATTCTCTTTTCCTCCACATTGTCATTACATAATTCTTAACTACCATGCCCATATGGGGAGGTTTATTATTAGTTGTCTGGACAGTTTGAGGAAATATGCTGTCACACTTCATTCAGCAGGTAGCTCCTGTCAGAGTCCTATTATTTCTAATCTGTCTCAAGCATCTTCGAATAGTAAGCATGAATGTGCAGATACTGTGTCTAAGGTCACTGCTGCTGCCACAGTTTTAAGGAGATATGCCTACATACGTAACCACATGTTTGCTGATGAAATAAAACCTGAGATTTTAAACTCTAGAAAAGAAGGTTTTGTTTGGCCCATCTGCTAATCAGGTCCTCAAACAATTTGATGAAACAGTGAAATGAATTCAGGGAGTTTTTAATATTTTCAAGTTCAGCATTGAATAAAATCTTCTACTACCTTTAAAAGGCAAAAATAAACAATATGTGCTACCTCTTAGCAATCAGGAAACAAAAAAGAGATGATAGGAGGGGAACATCAAAAATGGGGATCCTTTCAGAAAAAGGAACAGTCTAATCCTCCAGAATTACTGTGCCAGCCAGGGAATATCTCAAGATCTTATGGTGCACGGCTTCTGTGATTCTCATGATTCTTTTCTCCAGGTTGCACATGAGAAAAATTCCATGTCTTCTAAAAAATAAATACACCCAACATTCTTATCCTCTGGAGCTACAACTTCCAACTTTGGACTTTGTCATAAAGGAACTGCAGTACTGGAGACTCCAAGTGGCTTAGAATCCAGGTCTCCCCTTTACTCCACCTGTGCCAACTAAGTCTGTAACTAGTGATGCCTCAGATTTTGCTTGAGTAGCAGTTTTTGTAGGGTAAAGATGCAAGGCCTATGGAACTCTTGAGACAGACCAAAGCATATAAATGTCAAAGAGATTCATGATCCATGCTATAAAATCTCATCATCATCTGGAGTCCCTGGGACCTTTGCAGGTGATTACAGACAGTGCCACAGTGATGTGGTGCATAAACAACAGGGGGCCACCAGGTCTTACCCTAAGTACAGGCTGGATGCAATGGTCTGTGACCTGGCGTATTCAACATTTTTAACCCTGCAAGCATCTTACATTCCTTCAAAGTGAAATGTAGTTTTAGACAAGCTGAGTAAGAAAAGAACAGACCTTCACGAATGGAAACTGAGTGAGGAGGTCTTCCTAGAATTCCTCCAGTTCAGGGGAACACCTCAAACAGATCTGTGTGTTTCCTTTCAAAATAGACAACTAAACAAATTCTGCACCAGGACTCCCCGCAGGCAGGTCTGGAAAACATATGCATTGTCATTCCCATGATCTGGGATGTCCCTTTATGTATTTCAACCCTTTTCACTGATTTCCAGGGTAATTCTGAAGTTTCAGAAGGATGCTCCAAAAATCATTGTAGTGACTCCCTTTTGGCCCAGCAACATTGGTTCTCCTTTCTTATGGAATTGGCCAAGGGTACTTACTACAAGCTACCTCACAGATTGGATCTTCTCTCACAAGACAAGGGGAGTTTGATCCATCCAGTCTCAAACTACTTCAACTAACTGCCTGGATGATTCAATTTTGATATCTGTTAGACAACTTTTTCATGAGGGTGTGCCTAAAAAAAGGCAAGAGAACCTGCTACTAGGAAATCTTATATTGGCCAGTGGAAAAGATTTTTTAGTTGGTGCCTAACCAATAACCAAGGTTCTGTCAGAGATTATGTACCACTGCTTCTTAAACATTTGTTGAGCAACTATCCTCTGGCTTTTCTTATTCCTCTATCAAGGTTCATCTAATAGTGATTTCAACATGTCTGCAATGGATCCTCCCCTTTCCTGTCTGTTTTTGTTAAAACTGTTTTTGAAGTGGGATTTATATCTGGGATCACCAAGAAAAGAGGTGGCTCGTTCTTGGCATCTTAACTTTTTGTTGTAAAAATTAACTATGCCTCCATTTGAACCAACTCATCAGGCTGATTTAAGGTTAAAAACATGGAAGACAGCGCTTCTTATTGTTTTGACAGTTGAGAGCTCTCTTTTATAGAGATAGGGTCACATTAAGAACAAATCCCTCAATTATGCCCAAAGTTGTTTCAGAGTTTACTTTTAATTAAGCCATTGTGTTTAATCTCCCTGTGATTTCTCTAGAACCTTAGAACCAGGGAGAAAGGATTCAACATACTATGGATATGCATAGGCAGCTCAGGTGCTATTTTGACAGAACTAAGTCCTTTAGAAAAGCAAATCAGCTATTTATTTCATATCATGGTACAAAGAAAGGCCAACCTGTGTCAAAACAGACAATGTCAAATGGTTGCCTTCAGCTATTGCTTTTTTGTTACTCCCACCATAGCAAATCTATTCTAGGCAGTAACAAGGCACATTCTACTGGAGCCTTGGCTTCTAAGATGGCATACTAGAAAGGGATGGACTCTAGAAGACTTCTAGATGCAAATATATGGTCATTTGTACATAATTTTTACAAAGCATGACAAACTGGATTCCTTTTCCGGGTCTAGGGCTGGCTTCGCTAGAACCATTCTCCATGGGCTCCTGGACCCTTATCCTTCCACCTCCATCCACCTCCAAGGCTGGACATGCTTTGTTAATAAACCCAAATAGCCAAAGTCTGCTGCAACAGTGAGAATAATGAACATAGTACAGATGTGTAAGTTGCACTTACCATAACAGTAGAGATTCAAATTCCTCACTGCTGCAGTAGCTACAGTCACCCTCCATCTGCCACTTCTGTATATAGTTAGCTGTTAGCATATCAAGTTATTTGTTGCTGTTTATATATCTTTCAGAGGCTCAGGATGAGCAAGTGGTGTCTGTCTGTCTAGCTATCTATGGGCAAGAAAGGCACCGTCTTTGAATTCACACTGAATGCATGCCATTTCTGGGGGCCCTGGCCTTTACTCAGAGCAAATCACCATCTCTACTCCTTATCTGCTGACCATCACCAAACCAGTCCAAGCTAATAAACTGCACAGACTGCATAGGAACTATCACTGTCCACCAACTATCACCCAAGCCTGAAGTCCAACCTTGAAAGGATGGAGAGTGTGCAGTTATCCATCTCTGCTCCTCCTCTGATGACCCTGACCAAACCAGTCCAAGCTAATACATTGCACAGGCTGGATAGGAACTATCACTGTCCAGCAACTAATGCCCAAGCCTGAAGTCCATGCTTGAAAGGACCAAGAGTGTGCAGTTTTCCATCTATACCCCTCCTCTGCTGACCCTGACCAAACCAGTCTCAGCTAATACACTGCACAGGCTGCATAGGAACTATCACTGTCCAGAAACTATCACCCAAGCCTGAAGTCCATCCTTGAAAGGACCGAGAGTATGAAGTTATCCATCTCTACTCATCCTGTGCCAACCCTGAGTAAGCCAGTCCCAGTTAATACACTGCACAGGTTGCATAGGAATTATCACTGTCCAGCAGCTATCACCCAAGCCTGTACTCCATCCTAGAAAGGGCCAAGAGTGTGCATTTATCCATCTCTACTTCTCTTTTGCTGACCCTAACCAAAGCAGTCCCAGTTAATGCACTGCAAAGGCTGCATAGGAACTATCACTGTCCAGCAACTATCACCCAAGCCCGAAGTCCATCCTTGAAAGGACGGAGAGTGTGCAGATATGTATGTGCAATTGAGTAAAATTAACATAAGCTAAGACTTACAGCTTGCAGAATTAGACTATAGGAAAAGCTGAGTGCCCATGTACAGTCATCTGAAGTAGGTAGCTGCTGTGGTGCATATGAGAGGCGAAGCTCCATAGAATCCTCAACAACACCTATACCACAACATTAATGAGAAATCAATGTAGTTGTTTTTTGTGTAATCCAAAATAACTGTGAATACATAGCTTGTCATCACCTCCAAACCCATCCCCATCCCTACTGAAACATGCCAAACTATTTGGTTTGGTTTCTTTATCAGACTACTCCCTCCTCCTTTTCTTCCTTTACTACAGTATCTTACAGCTAACTCTAAATACTTAACCACACATGTAAATCAGTGCTTACTCTTCATGGGCTTGTCTACTGCTCTCTGCAATTCTCCTTTTCCCCTCTCAGCTTCTGTGTTACACTGTTCAACTCATACACTTAACTATCTCAGGAAACCTTCTTACCTTTTGCCATAGCCAAAGCTTAGTGATTGTTTTTCTAACAACACTGTTACTTTGCTGATTCAGTGATTGGGTCCCATTCCATTCACCTACACTACCACCAGTTCCCACCCACCCCCCTCCTAGTCTACATTTAAAATATCCCAACTTCACCCCTACACTTCCTCCAACCTGTCCCTACATCAAAACATAACTCAGTCACAGTTGCCCTACAGTTATGATCTCTGACTCATTTACTTAAAATGCAGTACCCAGCTTGTCCTTTTAGAAGTTATACTGCTATAATTAGAACTAGTCTTGCCCAGTAACATTTTATAGTGCAAACTATCTTCAGTAAAATCTAACTTACATATTAAAAAAATGGCTCTGACTCAAACCCTATTAGTGTGCCTCCTCAGTATATTAGCACTGTTTACCAACTACCATACCATACCTCCTAAATAAATGTAATTAATAGTCCTACAAACCCATAATCACTGCACCAATAATTACAGGAGCGGCCTTAGGTCAACTGGTGCCCTAGGCAAAAGGGCTCCACAGCACCCCCCACCACACCATCTGGTGCCCCATCCTAGTCTACCTACACCAAATAAATACTGGAAAAGTGCCCCTACTAGAGCGGCACCCTAGGCGGCCGCCTAGTTGGCCTATGCCTAAGGCCGGCCATGAATAATTACCAAGTCTGTCAATCACCACAGCACCCACACTTTAGCAGCAAACCTTCTTAGATTTTTTTCAGTTACAGGTATCTTAAATGTAAGTATGTTGCCATATGAAATCCAATACAACTAAAGCACAAATGCATTTGGCTGCATACTTTCCTTCATAAAAGTTCCACCCAAATAAATCAGTGGAGACATTCAACCAAATCCTGGCCCTACACAACAGCAAAAAACCCACACTAACAGCACAGTATTAAATGAAAATTTCACTTTTCCTCTCACATCCCCCAATTCCAGCCTTCTCTTCCTAAATATCAGTCTTAGAAGCATATGCAATAAAATCCAGGACATAAATGCTTGTATTGCCACATATTCCCAAGAGATAATTATAGCAATGGAAACACAGCTGAAAAAAAGACATAAATGACAATGAAATTACCCCACCTGATTAAAGTATAACTAGGCTTGAAAGGAAAAATAAGTAGGTAAGTGGCATAGCCATCATCTAGAAGAATACCAGAAATGTAACTGCATATGTACATGAGTTAAACACATTTTAATAATGCAGAACTCCTTGTATCACATCTCAAAATCGGTAATAAGAAAACTCTGTTTAGCAGCCATATATATCTCACCAGGTAAAAACATTAACACCATGGAAAATATCCAAAACTGGGCATCCTACCATATATAACATGAAACAATATTAGGCTATCTAAATACAGACTGGCAGATTATGTATAGAAACACCAAGTACTGGTAGGCAATCAACCTTAGACTGGATTCTTAGTAATGGATCCAGCAAAATTAGGGCAGCTGGTAGCCTTTCAGGCAGCCTAAGTGATCATCAACCTACTTACACTATCAGAATTTACAATATAAAAAAAAACATAATTTACAACCAAGTTTTTAACTCAAAAAACTTTGACAAACACAATTATCAAATCCTTAAGAGAATATAACTGGCAAATACTAAAATGTATGTCCTTAGACTATGCTGTCACATGCTTCAATGAGATATTGCTAAAAATTGTCAATAACCTTGCCCCAGTACATACTGAAAGGGTGAAATCCAGTCCTACACAATGGCTAACAAAGAAACTGAGAAATTAATGCTACAATGTGGCAAAGTCTGGAAAAAGTGGCTGTAAAATAGAACACAAAATACATTTCAGCTTTTCAGGCAATTAAGGAATAGTCGCCTCACAGCAAGACGTCCCATTCGATTCTCAGCTAGAGCGTCTTCTGTGTGGAGGCATGTGTGAATGGGCATGCCTTCGTTGAAGGTTGTGCGTCAGGGCTGGTAACTCGGCATGTAAAAATCCACTACCAAACATTAGTGGACCGGAGTTCCGCTGTGGCGACCCCTAACCGGGATAAGCCGAAAGACACAACAACAACAAAATGCCAAGTAAAACATGACAAGCAAACATATTATGACATTCTCCAAAATAAACATCAAAACAAGCCAAGTCTTTTCTGGACATCTGTAAACAAACTTTTATATCCAGGCTAAATTACAACCCCCAACCCTACATCCAAAAATAATACTGATTAAATTTCCACACAGTGTAATAACTATTTTATGTAAACTGTATCATCTCTCAACAACATTAATACCTTCACTACCCCCTCAGTACCTGCAGCCTCTACTTAATATTCTCAGCTGTTTGACTTCGGCCCAGTACCTACCTCTATCATTAAAAAACTCCTACATAAGCTAAAACCAACCACCCTAGCTGCTAACCAACTCCCCTCAGACTACTTACAAATGGATGGCGATGCAATTTCTTTTCCAATCCCTATATATATAAATACATTTATATCCAAAAAATACATTCCTCCCATCTGGAAAACAAATCCATTATTATACCTTTACACAAAGGTGACACATCTACAGAATTTAATAATTACAGGGCCATTGTAGTCCTCTCCTCACATCAAAAATACTTGAAAAACATATTCATGCACAACTTCTACATCACCTAAATTAAAACAATCTGCTGAAAGAAACACATCATGGTTTCAGACCCCACCACAGCACAATGACTACCCTCCTTCACTTCACCATCACTATAAACCAGCATAGTAACCTAGTGTCAACAGTGTTCATAGACTTATCCAAAGCTTTTGACTCTATATCACACCAAAATGTATTTGCTAAACTCTCTTCTATTGGGCTTTCTCTATACTCCCTTAAATGGTTCCTTAGATATCTATCTGGAAGGCAACAGTGAGACCCCCCCCCCAGTTTAATAAAAGGACAGCACTTCATGATTTTAAAACCATGCCTTCAATGCTACACTACAGTAATCATTACTATAATCATTGATTTGGGAATGGAACCTATAGCTTATGCTCCTGCGGGCATCAAGGGCAAATCTGCAGCCTACTGAGCCACTGACACAGTGTTTGACTTGTATCAGCTGATTTTGAGGTTCTTAAATACATCTAGCACATCTGTTTCTTTTCATGTTTTTTGGTGCCAGGCTTATACTACTGCACCTGTTGGCAAGTATTTAATTGCCTTCAATCAATGGGTTCTGTATGCAAGTCTGAAAGCTTAGAAGAAAAAGTGTGAATGTATTGCTTTACTAATAACACAACCACTAGCATATTAAGTACACTTTGGGGCCTGATCTGTTTAAACTTCATGAGCCCCACTTGTTAATTAGGACCACACATAAATGAATATTTCTTCTAGATTCATCTTTCAGAACCTACATGATTGTTTTAAATTACACTTATTGTTTGATAAAGCAGGATTTGGTTGTGTGCGTTTACTTTAAATCTGAGTAATGTTTCATAATTTCCAGCAATAAATGAAATATTTACTAATCATTAATAACAAAATACCTGACCTGAGAACATTTTGAACATAAAATCTCATGCAAACTATATAGAGCCATCACAATATCTACTTTTGTTTAGCTACATGATGGTATTTTATTCTGAGTCAGTTTTAAAAAATACGGTGTATATAAAAAGTATACACACCCCTGTTAAAATGCCAGGTTTTTGTGATATAAAAAAATGAGACCACAATAAATCATTTCAAAACTTTTCCCACCTTTAATGTGACCTATAACCTATACAATTCAATTGAAAAACAAACAAATCTGTTGGGGGAAAAATATAAAAAATAAAAAAGTACAATAAGCTGGTTGTATAAGTGTGCACACCCTTAAACTAATACTTTGTTGAAGCACCTTTTGATTTAATTACAACATTCAGTATTCTTGGGTAGGAGTCTATCAGCATGGCACATCTTGACTTGGCAATATTTGCCCACTCTTCCTTGCAAAAGCACAACAAATCTGTGGTCTCATTTTTTATATCACAAAAACCTGGCATTTTAACAGGGGTGTGTACACTTTTTAAATCCACTATAGGTCACATTAAAGGTGGGAAACGTTTTGAAATTATTTATTGTGGTCTCCTTTTTTTATATCACAAAACCCTGGCATTTTAACAGGGATATATACACTTTTTATATCCACTGTACAGTTAAATTTACTAAGATGTCAATCTGCACATGAAACATAATTTTTTTCTGAATTTATAATATGCACAGAAGCACGTTTCTTGGAAATAATAATAAGTTATTACTGTGTAGTTGCGATTGCTGGGTGTGTAATGATGTGGCAAAGCATTTGTTTTATTGACTACTGTGTTTCTCGTTTCTGACTAAAATTAATAACTTATTGATGGTTCACTGAAAGATAATATATATTTTTTCTTTGAAGAGAAGTGACACAAGTTTTGATAACTAGAGACTTTTCTTAACAGATTTGAGCCATCATTATTGGTCAGCACAAATAAACTGCAGCAAGTTCACTGCAACCATGTCAGACAGACATGTCTATCACTGTGTCATTCTCTTCCAACAGGAGTTCGCCTTCCCCTGTAGCATAATTGCAATGGTCCTTCCATAAGGTCACATCCAAATGTCCCGTAAACTGTATTAACATCCTTGAAAGTCCCCCGCTGAACAATTTGTCTGTGCTTTACTAGTGTATATCTTTGCACAATGTATGGTGATGGGTTCAGTGTACTGTTGCAGACACTCTTCACTGTGCTACAGCTACAGAGAGGTGTCTCTTCACTGCCTTCAGTATTTGACCCCCTGTCATCCACCAGGCTTGGGATATTGCAGGACATGTCTCCACACTACCAGAAGTACACCTTCACAAGTCCACCCATTAAAGTCAATCATTTAAATTCAAAATGTGTTATTTAAGTGGATCTTTTGAATAAAGCTTCCACATTAAGAGACTCCTTTTTAAATGTTAGCTAGGTGAGCCCACTAGATACAAATGCTTCTTTTCAGGAATGCTCCTGGGGCACTCTATAGATAAGTAATTAATTCAGTCATGCATTATGCAAATGGGTACAGAAAGACTCAAACTAAAGACAACTGGAGAAAGCTTAACCGCCCATAGTCTTAAAATCAGAGCTATACCGACAGATTGCAGTTCATAATACAAAATGAAAGTTCACGCTTACGGTTCAGTTATGCTTAACTCACATACAGAACATTTATGAAAGTAAACATCCAAGAAAAGTCTCCATAGCTCTCAACTTCTTAGAGCAAGAAATCTGAACAAAGCCATAAATAAAAGTGGGACAAATGCACAAAATAGGGACAATTTTTAAATATTACTCTTACAAACTTAGAAAGTTGATAGAATAACAGGTTTTGCATTAGCATCAATTTTCTGAAGGGTATGAAGTCTGAAACTCAATTGTCTGTCATCATTTTCTAACTTAGGCTTTAATGATTTACCACTCATTTGCCATAAAACCACAATTTTATGAAAAAAGGACCAAAAATATGAGGCATAAATCTGTACAGTTGAGAGGTATGGCTAGGATTGCTGTGCTAGACAAAGAAGGAATGTTTCCTTGATATGGTAATTAAATAATAGGGTTCATTTTCCTATCAGTATTTTTAATTATTTTGCAATCATGGATGTCCAAAAGGCTCAAGGACTTCTTTTCTTGGTGGGGGCAACCTGAGAGAACTGTCCGAGTAAGTGATTTGCTCAGAGTCACACATAGGCAGCATGAAGCAGACATAAATCAAACCCAGGACACCATCGTTATTTGCTCATAGTTTTAAACTGTGTTAAAGGAACTTGCTATAATCTGTTTACAGAATTTGCTATGATTGTGTGACATATTTAAGAAGTTACTTTTATTAATTGTTTAATTTAATGCAAATTTGTATTTATGGATCTATATGCTTTCACTGGCAAATATTTTGATACCTTCAAACTTCCTGTCTTCAGTTATATGCCTTCAGTTAAATGGTGATTTTGCAACAAATATACGTACAGTTGACATGTTAGCCTCTAGTCAGCAAGATTAATTTTCCTCAGAAAAAAACACAGTTAACTTTCCTGTTTTAGGGGAAAAGTAACAGGCAATATGTCGAGAGGTTGCAGCCTATGCTTTCTGTGGTGCTGATATTATGCTTAAGAGGTATGGATTTACTGCAGGATGGAAGTCACATTGATTTAGTATTCCAGTTTAAAAATCATCAACAACCACTTAAAAAGACAGCAGCAGTTGGATTAGTAATGCACTCCATTTATGCACCACAAACATAAAGAGAGTAGCTTGGATTAGTCTTTCCTATCTGGCATACTTTCTTGGAAGGGGGGGGGGGTATAAAAATCATGAGTGGAGATCAGCTAGTCCAACAATTCAAACTGTGCACTGCTGACAAAAAGCAGCCTGAAGCCGGTAATTAGGATAAGCTTGGGTTAGTTATATTCTGGACAGGCATGTGATCCATCCACAAGAGCACACTTGCAAAATTAAATAATCAGAACAAGCTTCTTAATGCAGCAATTAAAGGGTATTAGTGGGTATAAAAATAATCTGTCAAACTGAGTTCCTTAGAATGTAATGCCTTCCAAACTCAGTAGAGAGAAACTGCAGCACTTCCCTGTGTCGGAGAATTTGTGTCATGTATGTGTGAAATTTTCAGCCTTGCCCTGTAATGTATGTATTCACTTTCTAGATGGAATCTGTCTGCGTGCTCTTTGCCCCACAGACTCTTCAAAGCAAGGCTTTAACTTTGACCTTTTAGCTGTGCATCTGCCTAGTCTGAATAGTTCACATTTTAAACTGATATTTAGGTGCCTTAGTCTCATTAAGTAACTTGAAAGTTTGCCATTCAGCACCATAGTTCAAAGTGGTAGAAATCCCATAAAACTTCCAACAGCAGCCCTTTTTAGAGTTCTGCATTCTTATGAACAGTGTGTGTTATTAAGAACTTCATAGAGACTGTTTATTTTGCCCCTAAAGTAATTATATGGTGTCTGGCATGTGTCTGCCACAGCAGTTACACTTACCTTCCCCTAATCTTGCTAAGGAAAAGGTTACATTCATTGTTAGCTTACCAAACATGCTGAGCTTCTGCTTTCTCATTCATGATTTTGCATTAATGATAGCCCATGTGAACCATTGTACTTACATTAGAGCTTATGCTGACAAATGTAATATACTGCAGGAAAGGAAGATGACTCTGCTCGCCACATGGCCACAAGGAAATTGATTTTATACTGAAAATAAACAATACTAAAAACATCACTTCCCTCCGTGTGGAAACAATCATTTCACTGACATACCAAATGCAGCACGGATTTCACTGCCCTTCAGCATGGTAAAACAGACTGCAAATAATAAAAACAATATATACAGACTAACATTTATGACAAACAGGTGAACAAGGCATCTGTAGCCTATTATCTATGATATCTGAAAACATATCATAAATGGAAGAGGATATGAATGAATGAACAGGGTCTGTACAGTGGAAAGCATTATTCAAAGCTCAGGCAGGTAAATTTTATTAAGTAAGTAGTACTCAGAAATTAAGAAAAAATTTACATTAGGTTCAGTCTTGAAATGACAGCACAGATGCTGTAAAACATGAGTATATCTCAGCATCTGGATTTATTTAACAAAACCATTTTAATACTTTGTATGCAATGCAGTTCTAATGTATTCAACAAAGGTCTAAAACAACCAGTGAAAATAAGAAGTAAAATTAAGAAACTACTAAAAATTTAAGTTTCCCAATGTTACATATTGAGTGATATTTAAATTTACTACTTCAAAGTTTAAAGATACTTTGGAATAATTTCTCATCCATTTATGGCATATAACACACAATTTATTAATTAAAAGTGTAAGAAGATATTTGCCAGGATTTTAGAAATTGTACATATCTCCTGTACACAATAATCAGAATACATGGCTCTAGGAAATGGCTAGCGACAGAAAATGTAATGATTAAGACACAAGATTCAACACCAAATCATTGTAATATTAAATCATTATTTCTGCATTTTGCAATATTTGTATAACAGATATGCCACATACTCTGTTTTTTTGTATAATAAATATAAATATAAGGAAATGTTGTTTTGTAACAGATTGCAAATTGGTGAACTTGTTATTGTTTCCACCTCATAGCACTCTGGTTCTTTGGTTTGCTTTTTGGTTGGAATAAATTATATGTGGAGTCTGGATGTTCTTCCTTTATTCAGATGGGGTTTTGCTGGGACCTCAGGGCTCTTCATACATTGTAAACACATGCTGGCACTGTGCTGGTAATACTATAAAGGTCATTGGTGTGCATGTGAATGTGGTGCCCTGGGATGGACTACAGTTGCAGCCAAGAATAGTTCCTGCATTGCACCTATTTTTTGGCAAAATGGTCTCTGGATTCCTATTATCCTGAGATGGATAATGCATGTATCTAAAATGAACCTTCTAAAATTATAGAAGATTCTGCCTTGACTGTGAAAAACTGTGATCAAAAGATTACAAAAGGATATTTTCCAAAATTAGTGCTTTATGTGGGGGAAAGGGGCGGGCTGCATTATCTACACCCCATGCTACTTCATCTAATCATTTTTAAGGTCACCATGTTTTTCCATAAAAATCAAGAATTTTCATTTCTCCTTTTTTGGGAAATTCAAATAAAAATCACCAGTTTCCTTTCACTCCATTGCCTTCAGGCCTTCCCCAAGCAGTTCCATCTTGACTAATTATTTTTTCCCACCTGAGATGAAAGCCAGTTTATTTGTTCCCTATCCAAACACAGAGAAAGAAGCCTATCACTTCATTCCAAATTTGACAGCTTCTCCACTTATACCCCACCAGAAAAAGAGCAACAAGCTCTCATGCCTTCAGTCAGATAAGGGTTCTCCTTCTTCCCCAACTCATTTCCTCCCCACAATCGCCAGTAGCTTCACTGAAGTCGGTGCCTGGGGACTCCCTGTGCATATCTGTATATGGTCTTAGACAGCCTCACTGGCTTATGTGCAGTGTGAGCCATTCCAACCCAACAGCTGCTACCAGCAATTCCTTCAACACTTCTGTTGGGTGACAGTGATACATCGGGCTGTGCTGCCTCCCTTCCCCCAAGACAGGTAAGCTGACAAAAGACACTCATTCCCAACCTTTCCTGTTTCACCCTTACAGCACCCAAGCTGCTAATCAAACCCATGTCATTTTGGTTGTAGTCAGGCTTTATGCTCCACAGGGCTGAGGTGAGAAAGAAGAGAACAATTTTTAAAACAGAGCTCAAGTTAATTGAATTAGTTAATTGCACTCTTCTGAGTTTTGGTAAAGAAAGTGACACTTATCAGATGAATGTATAAAATGTTTGTGTCTTTCAGCTTTTCCCGGTTAGGGGTAGCCACAGTGGAACTCCGGTCCGCTAATGATTGGCAGTAGATTTTTACATGTCGAGTTGCCGGCCCTGACGCACAACCTTCAACGAAGGTACGTCCATTCATGCATGTCTCCACACAGAAGATGCTCTAGCTGAGAATCGAACAGGACAACATCTTACTGTGAGGCGACAACGCTACCGCAGCACCACCACCGCAATCTAGAGGAGTGTATAAAATGATCATTCAAAATACAGGTACAGAAAATGGATGTTGACTAAGATTAGGAAAAAAAAAGGTAGCATGTTCAAGAAAAGTTGGAAAAAAACAGATGTTAAATTCTGGGATCAAAATACTGAAAATCTACAAAGCTCAAATCATCCTAACAAATTTCAAAGTAAGCTAATTGTAAGTGTAAGTTTATATTGTGTTTTCTTTTAAAGTCATATTTCAGATATTTCAGTGTTCAGATGCAAAGAATATTTTCTACTCCTGCTTAAACTGCGAATTCACAAAGCAAATGAAGAAGCATTTATTGGCTGAAATTTTGCTGAAGGATGGACTAGGTATAAAAGAAAACGTCATATACAGCAGATGAGTTGTAAAAACAAATATGTAAAAGTGTGAGTGATACTCTCAAAAGCTCTGAGCTGCAGGCATACCACAGACTCATAATTTTATAGTCTTTGTAAATATTTCTGCAATAAACATTTATATTGTAATGACCCATCACCTTAAAATGGGCAGAATAAAAAAGTAAATATGCCTTTTTGGGAAATGCACTGTGAAGATTCCACTAGAATATTGACCATCAGTGAGCCCATGATAATAAATACACTGACAATTTGACTGTACATGGGTGCATTCGATCCAACAGCAACAGCAGCCCACAGTGAACAGCACAGAACCAACTGATATTGCCAACATCCTGGCAGATAGGTTCAGTGCTAACTTTACCCCCCTCTCAACCCCTAAAGGGCCCATATCTATACAGGAAGAATGCAGAGTCCCTGTAATCACAACTTCACAGGTAAAAGCAGCACTCTCTAAAGTCAAAAACACAGCATCCATGGGACCGGACAACATCCCAGGCTACGTTTTACATGAACTTCAGAACGAACTGGCTCCCCACCTAAGCACCATGTTCAATCATAGCCTCACGTCCGGCTTTGTGCCCACTGAATGGCGCACAGCAACAGTTATCCCACTCCACAAAGGGGGAGCCACCACTGATCCTGGGAACTATCACCCTATTATCCTGATGAGCTTCATCTGCAAGGCCATGGAACGTATCATCATGGAATTTATAAACAAAGACATTGGCAACCTCCAAACTCTAGACCCCACCCAGTTCAGGTATGTGAAAGGCAGATCTTGCCACCTGAACCTGGTTGACGTCTTTGAGGCAGTCACCAAAGCCGTAGATGAGGGTAAGTTGGTTCACACAGCCTATCTTGACCTCGCCAAGGCTTTTGACACCATCCCCCATTCTGGAATTATAGCTAAACTCACTAAACTAGGTATAAATCCCTATGTCACAAGATGGGTTGCCAACTGGCTCACTGACAGAACCCACACTGTAAAAGTTGCAGACTCCAAATCTGATGGGACCTCTCCTGTTTGGTATCTACTTCTCTGAAGTACAGGCTAACACAGAAGGCCTCTGGCTAGCAAAGTTCGCAGATGACTGCAAACTAGGAGCTATAGGCAAGTCCCCAAATGATGTGGACATCCTACAGAAGGGCCTCACTAAGACAGATGCCTGGTGTCAGAGCCATGGCCTCAAGCTCAATGTCAAAAAGTGCATTGTTATCCCCTTTGGTAAAAACTCTGCACCCATGAACTACCACATAGGCGGCAGTCTTCTTAACACTGAATAAGAGACCTTGGGACCCAGGTGGACAGTAGTCTCTCCTTTGATAATCACATTGCCACAGTAGTCAGGAAATCCTTCTACATAGCACACCTCATCTCAAAAGAGTTCTCATCCAGGAAAAAAGAGGTCATTGTTCCCCTCTACTCGACACTCATTAGACCCATTATAGAGTACAATGCCCCTTTTGGAATGTACCTCACAAGACATCTGCAGCAGCTGGAAAGGCCACAGAAGTACCTCACAAAGAGAGTTACTGGCCTCAAACAGATGCCCTATGCTGATCGTCTCAAAAAACTCCAGATTTACTCTGTAGCATATCGCCTACTATGAGGTGATCTCTGCCTAACGTATACAGCTATGTCAAACCCAGAGCTGTTGGACATGCTACACCTAAAGAAATCCCAATCCCTCCAAGCTACACGCTCTAGGGACATAAACCTTGTCACCACAATAAACAGGACTTGCTGGAGGGATAGATTCCTGTCTTAGAGACTTCACATACTCTGAAACAAGCTACCCATCTATGTCAAGCAAAGTTCCTTATTAACAATCTTCAAGTAAAATCCTGATGAGTGGATGGGAAATAGAAAATACACCCCAGGGATCACTTCTGTGGCTCTGCTCAACAGGGGCACAGGAAATTAACTTTCTTGGGTTGGCGTAAGCCAGGGAACTTTGTTGGCTAGGCTTACTTAGGCCCTTGGGCCGATAGCCTAGTACCTACCTATGAACCAATGACGTGT